>NW_013669089.1:71464-72589 GCF_000517525.1 Limulus polyphemus
TGTGTGTGTGTGTGTGATTTTGCTGAATACAAATGGGAATTGTAAATGCAAATTAGCATTTGTGTTGTATTGTGAAAAAGTTGGATTTAAAAAATCTGGTACATTTGCTGTTACATCTTTAATATTATCTGTGATGACAACTGTAGGGTGTTCTTGAACCAGTTTTATATACATCTCAAGGTAGATTCCCAAATGTACACCCGCAGTGTTTTCATAGTGAACATAGTGAGTCCCAAGCTGAACTTAAAATGTTGCCAGCACAAAGAGCCTTGAAAGCAAGGGTAACACACAAGTATCACACCTAGTACTAATATTTTGTGACTTTTTCTGATGCTCATTCCAATAGAAAGCTTTCTTGAATTGTACTACCCTCTGTTGGCACAAATGTTTGCTCACTACTACTATTGTGACTCACACTTATTATTACTGCATACTAACATGCAAATGATCATGCAGCAACCCTTCACCAATAGGATACTTACCTCTCTCACATTTCCCACCCATCCTTCTTATTTTTGGTGTGAATTGATTGGTTAATTATAACCAATCTCGAAGTGATTAACATGTGCATGATTAGAGATGCCGTACAGTAAATTTTCTGATATAGTGTTTAGTTTTAAATTTACAGTTTTATATATAACAGTTAATGGTAGCGGTTATTCTTATTATCCACAGTGCTCGATTTTTAACACTGGCAACCCAAGTAGAAGACTTTCAAGTTACCAATGAACCTGTTCTAGAATACTTGAAAGGAAGTGCAGAACGAAAAACCTTGGAGACTGCCTTAAATAAGTATAAGAATGATTGTCAGGATATTCCAATAGTTGTTGGTAATGAAGAAATTCGTAAAGGTGATGTCAAGTATCAAGTTATGGTAAGTAATCTTTTATTATATATGGGGTTTTAAAGTCCTTTTTAATCATCAATAAAGTAACTTAAAATATTTTAGGTGTATGAATAATGTTGTGACTTGTGCCTAAATCATTATTGTATATTATATATTTATCGGACCAACTATTTAATGATTATATGTATATATATGTTACAGATTTGTTTTTTCTTTTTCGCCTAAGGCAAAAATTGAAAAAGAGTATCTGTAATGTAGAGGACCTAATTCTCTACTTT
>NW_013669089.1:72599-74698 GCF_000517525.1 Limulus polyphemus
AACTATTTAATGATTATATGTATATATATGTTACAGATTTGTTTTTCTTTTTCGCCAAGGCAAAATTGAAAAGAGTATCTGTAATGTAGAGGCCTAATTCTCTCTTTGATTATTGGCCCTACCCACTGCTGTGGACTGCAGTTTCACCTATTTAAGGCTCATCAGCACAGTTTGGGCTAATCAAAAGAAATGGCCAATCAAAGAAAGCATTGTACCTCTACATCACATATTCTCTTTTCAATTTTACCTATGGTGAGAAAGAAGAAATCTGTGACATGTATGTATATACACAATCTTTTATTATGTTTAACTGTCTTTTTTATCTTGTTTCTACCTTGCAAACTACAAATATTAAATAGCTGCGGTGATGGGGACTGATATAGCTCAAAACTTCAGTACTCATCTTGTCTTGGCATGAGTTTTTTTTATCTGAAATTAACATGTGTGTTTCATATTCAAAGTATAAAACAGTTTTTTTAGGGTTATTGTTAATTTTATCATACAATATATATATATATATATATATTACCTTTTTCTTTTTGCAACATACAAGATCTTTTTCACACAAACTTGGAAGAAATATTAAAGTGGGTAAAGTTTGGAAATATGATTAGTAATGATAAATTTATAAAAAGTCATTGTCATATTCCAATTTGAATCTTATTCAAAAAATTAATTTTTACATAAGTTCATATTTTTCAGTCAATATGAGAATAAGATTATTGGAATTGAAAGATTTATGTTAGTTATTTATTTAAAGGCTACTTATATTAACTTAGATTTGTAACAGTTGTTCATTGTTTTACAGCCTTTTGATCATTCTAAGAAGATTGCCAAATATTACTGGGCAAATGCAGTAAGTGACAAACAGTTTTATTTTTTCTTCAAATAATTTCAGTTGAAAGTGTGGCTTTGAGTTATCTGTTTTATGTAAAGGAGAAATTTATTACATATAAATGTTTCATTTATATGTATGAAATAATGTTTGAAATAATTTTTAGGTTTTTGATTAGAAGTGTGGTGTTTAAAACTTATATCAGACAGGCAAGTTGTAAGTACTGCATCTACAATAAAAGCAGATTTAGTAAATGTTGTTCAAAAAATAAATGAACTAGAATAGCAAAGAAAGATTCCCATACAAATGAACAGATGCAAACAAAATTAGCAGTGATATCTGACTTAGTCTTTACTAAAGTGGTCAATTTTGATGTTTGTTATATGGCTGCATTTTGGTGCTTTAACTTGAATATAACCTACACCACCACAGAGCATTTATATAAAAGCAGATCAAGCAAGAATAAGCATTTACAAACTGACCTAATGGAACAGTAAAATATAGCAGCTTTCAACTGCAACAACTCCTTCCTTATCTTAAGGGGTTTGTAAGCCTAAACTTTAAAATATGTTAGAAAGGCCAAATTATAGTTCTAACTATGAAAGTTAAAATTGTGAAAATTAGTAAATACACACAAGAGTTCATGATATTTATATACACAAAAACAAAGAAAAACACAGTCTCCAACAGCTGAAATAAAATTAAAATGAGGTAACAAAATTAAATAAAACCAAGTACAAAATTGAAGCAACATCAGGATATTAACTCTTTCAGTTTGGGCTCAGTTCCTGGGACTGACATCATAACTAATTTGTGCTTGTTATAGTTTTCATGCAATAACTTTTAAATTAGTAAGTGAATGTTAACAAAATTTGGTACATTATCAGTAAACATTACAATGCTTTCATACACAAAATATCAAAGTTTTTTATTAAGTCTAAAGGTTTGTAAAGCAATGTTTTTCTCATGCCTTTTCTTTCTTTTCACATGTTGCCTATCTAACATGCAATAGAATTTTCATTTTAATATTAAAAATACTTTTATGCATCAGAACAAATTCAACTTTCACATGCGAAATCTGTATAATGTCCAGATAGTCATCAAACATTTCTTAAGTAAAAACTTTATATTTTATCTGTTACTTTCAGTGATGAATCTCTGTATGGGTTTGGTAGGTTTGACCAACCTTGTAACCACCATAAAAAAATTAGGAAATAAATATAAATTATGCCTCTTTCATTTTAGAATGAACACAAATTATAAC
>NW_013669089.1:74824-109749 GCF_000517525.1 Limulus polyphemus
AAGTTACAATGATGTAGCACACGTGCACTCATGCTACCGTATCCAATATCATAAAATTTACCTTTGGTCTATACAAAGTAATTTGTCTTGGCTGTGTTTTAGTAGACTAGTATTTTGTAAAATACAGTCACATTTCAATTATACATTATATATATATAGATTATTGCTATTTTCAAATAAGTTCTTAAACTTATTTTTTGTGAAACATAGAACCATAAATAATGAAGTAAAGCAAACAATTATCTCTTCTAGTTACTACCTTTGTACTAAGTTGCTTCTTGACATAGGTTGCTAAGCCTTTAAATATTTTGCATGTGGAGGATATGAAACAAAATAAGTTTTTTACGTTTTGTATATACATTTAAATAACTAAAAAATCATAAATTACTACATCAATACCATAGAATTCCACTATAATTTATCAAGGTTAGTAACTAAGATGAATTTTAGTCTAAAAATATATGAAATTTTGAGCAGACTAAAGACACATCCTACCTCCTTGAAATATTGGTTCAAAAGAAAGATGTGCCATCCAAGCCCATTAAAATGGCTCAGAAAGCCACTAGGGGGACATTCTTAGCTTCTGATTGGTTATTCATGTCATATATAGAAGTAAGTGTAAATAAGGGGAACATTTCCAAAAATGGAAAGAGGTGTGTGGGGAGCCACTGTGTTTCATTTATTACATGAGCAATATCTTAGCAAATAGAAAAGATAAGAGGTTTTCATTTTATATTATAACTTGTCAATATTGGTCATTTGAGTTCCTAATATGTACAAAACTATAGACTTAGTATTTTGACTTTCAAAACATCAAATTTGAACCAGTGCTGCATTCAACATACCATGTGATACACAAAAGTCATTGTTTATCTGTGTTTTTTTAATATTTACTTTTAAATTAAGAAATTGAGTAATATATGGTACTAAAATTTGAATTATGATCTACAGTTTGATATCAAACTTATTGACATAAATTCATTTAATAGTAGTTCAATACAATTTTGAATGTGAGTCAACAAATGAAATGACATGGCTTCTCACCCTTGACCTGTCTTGAAAGGGTTAATATAGGGTGGCTAAGAAATTGTGGCTTTAGTAGAGTTTGAAAATTCTAATCATAGGTGGATCCCCACCTTTGATAAAAGTTCAGCAACCAGTGGATATGAACAGTCAGGCTGTAATATAATTTCTTTTGAAGGAGAAGTCATCTGGATGAATGTACTGTATGTTCTACACCTCATTGTGGAAATGGTGAATTCACTCACCTTTCTCCTGCAAGAATGCTTGTTCCAAGCCCATATTAATGTTTAATCCACATGACAACATTAGCCAGACCTCCTGACCACACGAGACTTCGGCAGTGAGCTTACTTAACTAGTCATCAAGTACCACCAGTTCACTTACATGTAAATTCTTCCATTGTTGCATGATTGCTAAAGCAAATCCCTGGTTCCAAGGGGGGAACAGAGTAAGGAAAACTGCAAATTAACATATTACATTGGTAACTGAAATTAATTTAACTGATGTGAGCAAAAGTTCTTACCATGAAGGTTTCTAACATATTTGTTCAACAATGCCTATTTACTTGATTACACAAGTTAAAAAAAATCAACATAGATAAATAATGCCTGATTTTGCAAATAGACCCAGAAATGTATTTATGTAGTTTATACCAAAATTGTCATAATATTATAAATAAATGCAATCAAACAAAAATTCATGACTGTCTTGTCCAAAAATATTATGGAGACAAATTGTTCAGTAATATCTTCAAAATTCTTAAGTTCACAAATCACAAACTATGACAAGAATTTTGTATACCATATTGCTAAATCAGACCAAAGTCTTGCTGTGTTATTCCATAATCCTAGATTAATTATGTCAACAGTCATTCCTATTATATATATTCAGGAGAAATCAACCACAATTCATACAATCTTATACAAATATCTATATTTACCCATCAATTTGAGTATAACCCACATCTCTGTGGAGCAATGATACAGAAACAGAGTTAAATATAAACCTTTACAGAGTGACTTACGTGGTATTTAAATTTCTATAATATAGAAAATTAATGCAAGTTTATGATTATACATCCTGTTTATGAAGATTGCCAACTAATAAAGGGTAGAACACCTGCAGAAGAATTTTTAGTACTTCACCAGAATATAAATATGTATAATTTTCTAGCTATGGAAGGGTTAAATATATCAGTTTCTAAGCTGTAATATAATACTCTTTTTAGCTGTCACTATTTTGCATTTTGAAAGTTCTTTCTGTGTTATGAAATGAATGAATTTATTAGATCATAATTTAATGAAACAAAGGTGAAATTAACTGTTCAGTTGCAATTTTTTCTATGTTTTTGATTACATTTTTTTTTTTTTTGTTCAGGATGTTGTTCAGAAAGCAATAAACACAAGTATTGAAGCAAGGAAAGATTGGGAAGCTCAACCAATTTCAGAAAAGATAAAAGTTTTCATGAAAGCAGCTGACCTGGTGAGTGGGAAGTATCGAATGGAGTTGAATGCTGCAACAATGTTAGGGCAGGTGAGTCTATATATCTATACATATATAAAGCAAAGGTATCTGTCCATCTGTGTGGTGTTATAAGTGGTTGTGAGAAACTGCTTGAAGCAATTTTGTAGAGGAATTGAGGGAAACCTATTACAGATCAAATTTAATTCTGTCAGATCTGGGTTTTGATTGATCAAGCAATGCATGTGATTTAACCCTATGACCTCCGGCTTCTCTATCAGAGCGAAGGTAACATCATTTTCATCATAGTTCGTTACAAAAATAAAACTACTGAATGAAATTGTTTAAAATTTGGCAAGAATATTCCTAAAAGTATGTAGTTTCAGAAAAATAAAATATTTAGTTTTGATTTTTTCTACTATTTCTAATAAAAATTCCTCATTTAATGTAGTAAAATGCACTCAGACTCTGAATAGTTCATGTGCAAGGTGATTTTTATATGAAGTATAAAAATACTGTTTATTATTTTACAGTTTTCACATTTCATTTGCATAATATCTAGAACCTCTTAAATGAATATCAAAAGTTTTTTAAAGATAAATGTTTATATTTTATTTTCTATTTTCCCTGCTATATCACTAACTCAAGCTATTATCTTCAATGTACAGTGCAATGAAATGTTTGAAATTAAGAAATGGAAATACAGTTGTCCTTGGTAGATACAACCCCCCTCCCAATAATGTCTTCCTTTTAAATACAACTTTTTTTCTGTGCACGGAAGAATTTTACATTGATCTTACCTCCCACAAACAACTTCCTGACAGATGTGACATTCGACTGTGATTTTTGGGTGGAAGGTCAAATAATAACCCATCTATAATGACTTTTTTCATATCAATAATGTAATTTACAGACACACATGAATACAGTGTATACAGTATGGAACAAAGAGTTCACATGACTAGAGATTGCTTCACAGCTTAGTATATGTATCTTGGGGTGAAACTCCTTAGTATGTCCACATAGGTATTTCATTTTTAAAACTTTCAGATCCTAAAAGGTAACCAGAGGTGGTCAGAAATTGTTGTCTGTCTTCCCTCTGCTCGTGGCATTAATATTTATTCTTTTAATGAATGTAGTAGATTTTGAGCTAGTGGCCTAGACATTAAGTAACTTGATTAGGATTTGCTGGTGGGATGTGAAGATTATTAACTTGTGGTTTATTGAGTGACAGACTCAACTAATCTGTGCAGTAAGCATGGCTAATAAAATGCCTCAAGGCTGGTTGTTTTAAATTAGTGGAATGGTCCCTTTTCAGAGCTTGGATCAAAGGATCCAAGTTTCAAGGTGAAGTTTTGGTTTAGGGTGAAGCTGTTTTTCAATTAAGATAGCTACCAATGTTTGTTTTTTTTGTTTAAAATTACAGCATTTTGTATAGGTGTACTGTGGATTTTTTTGAGTTGCAATGGTGGTAAATGTGGATGTTTTTTTTATTATGTTTGGTGAATCTGGTTTTCAATTTTCTTTCAGTTTCTCTGGACATTTATTACACATTATTTTATAAATTGATACTAAAATTGTGCCCTGAAAACTAACAACAAAATGCTTCTTGATATAATAACTGCCAGACTCATGAACATTCAAAGTGACTCAATTAAATGTCCAAAACAAACAAAGATGGATGATTTTCTGAAATAAATTTTGTGTATCTTTTATTTTGTAATATTTTGTGTATGTAATAAAAATGTGATACATAGATATTTGTATAATAAATGCGATCATTGAATAAATTATTGTACATAAAACACAAACAAAACAATTTTAAGTTATCTTTATTGAACTGTTATCCATCATAACTATTATTATACAGTGTAACAATTTGCTATGTTATCTGACTACCTATACAGTATATGCTCAACCCATGGGAATAGCAACTGGTACAGCTTGAATTTGGTCATTCTCATATCTGGTTATTGATCCTTTGAAATGAATTTCTGTCAGATGCAACTTTTTGGTCATGGCAAATAGGTCGGTTGTATCTGAGAGGGACTACTGTATGTGCATACTTTTTGAAACTTTTTCTCATATGAATAATTTCATGTCTTTATATTTTCACTTATTGTTTATTTTTAATTTTCCTTTCTATTTCTTTGTCTTTTATTATTTATGCAGATACATCAACTGGTGCCCACTGGGCTCTATTATTATTATTATATGGCAACTCCCATGCAGAAATTCATTTCACTCTTGCTTGCATATGTCAATGATGCCATCATGTTTATACATTTTCACAATCCAAGCAATAACAAGTTAAACGTATAAAATCATTAAACCTTTCAAATATGCATTTTAAAATATAAATAATGCATAACGTATAAAAAGTAAAACCTAAATGCAATCTGTCTATCAAACAAATACATATAAGTTAACAAAAAATTGCCAAGTGCTACTGACACCTCAGATAACATTGGAGTTAGCTTTATTTTGCCCTGTTTGAAAACGAAAGTATACATGTTCATTTCCTGTTACAGTAATGACCTCCAAGAATGAAATTTGCTCTTTCTATTGGTAATAAGTATGCCATTCAACTTAAAACAGTTGCATAGCAATGCAGCTTCTACTTTGCAAGTGGGCATGGCTGACCCTCAACTAAAGAAACATTTACAACCGTTTCTTGGGGGATAAATTCTTCCAACGTGCTTGAGAAAGTAATGTCAAACATGTATGGTGTACTTTGACTATCCGATGGAAGCATCTACATTCCAAACACAGTTTCTTCTCTACCAGCTCTTCAAGCTCAGAAATTTTACCAGGAGCGGGTCGCGTGACAGCAATTTGAATGTAACTCATTTCCATATGCAGAAAGGAATTTAAAAGTGGCACTGGTAGTTATAGGGTTAACATTGCTTATAATCACTTGCATACAATAAACAGTTTTTTTTGTCATAACATAATTATAAGCATCAGTTCTTGTGTAAACTTGTTAATTATAAGGTTTCATTTAATGTATGTCAAAAGTTTCAAACCTGTTTTATATTAATTTATATATATATATCCCCCCCCCCTTTTTTGGTGATTTCCTTTGCCCTTTCAAACAGTTATTCAGGCTAATGAGGCCTAATATGAAAAAAAAAGCTTAACATAGTGGTCTTTTTGGCAAAATGAATCTTGATATTGTTGAGGGCAAAATGAGTTAAGCTTTTCTCATTGTATTCCATAAAAAAAAAAACATCTCTTCTAGAAACATATCACCAAGTTAAGCTTTTTATAACTTTCTTCTAATCTGTACACAATTTTATGCTAAATTGGAAGCCATATCAACTCATAAAGTTGAAAAGAACATAAAAGGAGCTTTCAGTATGTATTTCAGTCAGTACTTGTAGCTTCTTGAAGCTGAGATATAGGCAGTTATATTGCATAATGGCAACCAAAGTTGGGAAACAGTAGTTGGCTAAAAATCAAAACTTCACTTATATTTAAGATACAATGTCACATTAGTGCTATTTTATTCAAAACTATTATGGCTTTCCTGATATGGGGCTAGGAGTGCTGTATTATGCTCAGACAGAATTCAGAAAATTCACAAAAATAAGTGATTTCAACCTGAGTATGCTGAAATCAACCCAAAATCAAAATTTGTAATTCAAGGCATTTTTTACCAATAAAGTTAAATAAATAAAACTTTTCAATAAGTTTCAACTCTGACATATTTCTTTAATTTTAATTTGTGGAAGAATAACTACAAGTTTATTTCCAATAAGTGTTTTATTCATTCGTGCAACTTCTTTTATTTTCATTGCAGCATGCACCCATGTGGGTGTGATAAAGTTAAATGTGTAAACAATTGAACAAATGAATTGAAGTTTAACAGCTATTTCAACTTTACTGAATTAATGCTGTAAATAAGGATTTAACTGAGCAAGAGAGTCAGTAGCTAATATGGGAAAATGAGGGCAAATGGAAGTGAGATTTAATGCTGTGTATAACATGTACGTTTGCAATGAACAGAATGATTTGTGCAGTGGTTCAAAATAGTGGAATGGAACAGCCAGCTCTACTTATGACATGTTATTAGATGACATTTTAAGCTTTGCATTGACAGGTATCTTTCTAGATGAATTATTCTTTTCAAATTTTCATTTCAGATACCAAAAAAAAAAATCAAATTATAAGTTACATTATTTTTTAATAGAGTGTAAAACACTTAAATACACCATTACATTACTTTGTTTTCAAATATAAATTATTTTTATAATTTATTAAGGTGTGAATAGTTACCTTTAACCGTTTACAAAAAGTTGGTATATTTTGAAGATTTAAAATGTTTTAATTTAAAGCCTGGAAATATAAATTTGTAAGAAGTAATGATGTTCTCCTATTTTAGGGCAAAACTATTGTCCAAGCTGAGATTGATGCTGCTGCAGAACTTGCTGACTTTTACAGGTTTAATGCATACTTTGCAAAGGTAAAATTGGTTTTTCTTCAGTATTTTATATTACAATTTTATGGATGATGCTACTTGATTAATTTGTGTTTTAAACTGATAAGTTAATAATATCTCTTGCTAAAATCGTGAACAAATCACTTCTGCATTATGCTAACAAGTGTTCTTTTTTATACTTTGCTTGGTATCATTCACTAGACTTGCATGTTACTGCATTCGAGTTAGAAGTCATCTAATGGTAAGTCCTATGTACATAGCATCACAACTAGGACAATTAAATTCAAAAACAAAATCAGATCTTTTGTACATAAATCTTATCTCTAAAAATATTTTGCAATTTTCATTCAACTTTGAAAATAACTTGGGTCTATTTGAGGGTAGACTGAAAATTTTTATGTAACTGTTTTCTTATTAAAATAAAAAAATGTTTTTCAGTGAATGACAACCCCACTGACAGCTATAATTCAGGTACATTCATAATTGTTGTTTTGATACATGAACTCCTTGTAATTATACACATGAAATCATGCTTTTTTTTAAAAATAGTCTTATATTTTCCACTTCATTATAAAAATATTTGGAAGTGCTTGTGATTTTATAGAAATGATGGATTAAAATTTTTAGAAGAATATCTTTATTCTGAAAATTGAAATACAGTCCTTTAAGTTTTTTTATGAAAAAACTTCATGATACAACATTCCCATGTAGTTGTATATTAAAACATCCAAGAAAACAAATTTCTAATTCTTTTGATGTTCCAAATTGAACTTTTTATTATCATTTTGACTATTCAGATACTCAAAAAACTGATTTACATGTACCAACTCATGCAATCAGAGATGCATACTCTTGCCCCTACACTTCTTTTCGATATTGCATGTGTTTATATTACATACCATCCAATTTCACCTTTGTAAACACAGAAAATCCTTCTCAGAACCAGAATGATCAATGATCCAGATAATGTTTTGTAGTGTGATGAGGAGTCTTAACCTTAATGTGCTTAGGAAATTTAGTTCAAATCTGATCACGCTTTACAGAGTTATTAACCCAAAACTGCAAAAATGCTCTATCTTCCTATTATAAAAAATGCATTAAAGTGATCCAGACCAAATACTGTTCCATATTGACATCCCATCTTGTGTAAATATTCATGTACGTCGGTCTATTAGTTTTCGAGACAGAAGCGCAATTACACAGACAGACACACAAATGGACCCAATTACAATACCCTCCACCCAGAGAGGAGAGAGGGTAATAACAAAAGTATCATTCATATACTTTAGGTAGTATATTGGTTTGAAATTATATGGATAGTTCTTCAACCATTGTTTCTCATGTTAGCACAAAATTAAGTTAGCTGGTGAAGGAGCCAATCTGGACCCTTAGCAACTCCATAAGTTTGGTCATAGATGTTACCATCAAAAAGAAAGTGGGACTCACTAATGGCAAATTTCAATAGTTGCTGAAAAACTAACTTTGGGAATCATCTCATCATTTGTTTTCTGTTTTTATAAACTAAATATATCACCAGTTGCAATGTTTATTTAGCATAGTATACATTTCTATCAAATCTTATATGTGTCATTAGAAAACATAAGACTATGTTTTGTGGTATACTTAGTATGAATTAAATGATCCATAACTTTCACCCAAATGGTTACCAGTTTATGATTATAAGACATGAGTAATATGATTGACACTATTGGTCTGACGAGACAACCTTCTGTATGGATCTTTGGACAATCATATATACCTGGATGGCATTCAGAAGACCTTATCTTAAATTACAACTGTATTTGATAATTTTATGAATTACTAAAATGTTCATACAAAAGTTGGATTTGGCTCTCAAAAACGTTTATAAATTGCTGGTTTGCTGTGGGAGTTGTTCAGAAAACACTAATACTTCTACCACTTTTTTGTAGAAAGTGCTAGAATAAAATTAAGAAATAATTTGACATCTGTTGACAAAAGAAGTGTATTAAATTCTTAATTACATTCGTTAGAGCTATGGCTGAAGTATTTCAATAACACTAAAACTCTTTGGTATATTTTAATAAAAAAAATGTTTGAGTAATTTTACTTATGAAGTTCAATTAATAGTTTCATGCATTAGGCTTATGATTAATTTTTTTTTTTGGAGTCAGTGGTATTTATATGTAGACATAAGGAGCTACAGTTGATGTAGATACCATGTTTTTCTTCATGTTATGATGTTGAAACCCATTTAGTCTGTATCATTAGACTGTTTTAATAAGTTATTACTTTTTTATAGGAAATAATATAAAAATATTAGTTACATCTTTTTAAAAAGTGCACTACATCAGTAGGATGTACTGAGTTGATTCAATATAAAGCACAATCTACAGTTTTCATTCAAATTATTTGGTTAAATCTGATTGCCAGAATGTTTTAGTGATTTTAATACAAAAACAAAAAAAAACCCAATTAACCCTCTCTCTCTCCGCAGACATCTTTTTCTGTGCATGTCACAAGGTTTTAGTGAGTTACATTCAAAATTTAGACTACTTTCTTTTCACGAATACTAATAAATGTAGCTAATAATCTAAAGTTTAATAGTATATATATATTTTAAGTTCTTAATTTTTATAAGGCAATATTTTAAAAAATCCTGAATTTCCCCTAATATGAGAATTGTGACATTTTCTCTCAAGGCATCCCCTCTTCTCTAATGTATTTACTACCCCTACAGAAAGTATGAAATTTAATGTAAATTACTCATTATAATGTTGTCATCACTCTAGCATAGCATAATGTTTATAGCCTTCATTCTTATTTGATTACAGAGTTATCAAATAGAAAATCATACCCCTTTTGTTACACCCATTTGTCACATCCTCTCTTTCAGAAATTGCCAGTAGTTTTTTTTGACATTCTATACTATATTATTTATCACCAACAGAAAGCCAAGGTTTTACCCAGTCAGATTTCACCAGTTCAAACTTTGTTCCCACAGAAAACACTTCAATGAACTTGTGATAGTTATGGGACATTGTCTGCTTTTTGCATGTAATTATTCTGTGTTCTTTGGTGCATTATTTGATCAAACAAAAAATTATTTAGTGCAGTACTATCATTAGTATAGAAAAGTTTGGTTAAGTGTCATCAACAGTCGACAGCAAAAAAAAAACCTAGCTAAGTACTTTATTTGCTGTTTATTTATGTATAAAATGTAAAAATAGGAAATATTTTAGGTTAGTTAAAGTTAGATTAGGTAAAATAAATGATAATAATAAAATAACAAAGTTTCATGAGGTATGCTCGTGTGTAGCTCGTATGTAATGTAATTTGATAGCATAATATGAGCTGCATGTCTGCCAGGTGATTTACAACCTATGGTGTGAATAGTAGTTAGACACAGTTTAAAGAGCAGTAAAACAATAAAATTTAAGTATATAAATATATGCATAGTATTACAAGGTGTAAAGGTATTTAAGATAAACAAGTTAGTTTCATGTTACAATTTAATGTCATTCTAGAAAGGAAAAGGGGTAATTTAGATTTATTTAGATTTTTTCAGTGGTTACAAGGGTGGTCAAAAACGTTTGAAATTTATTTAGGAGGTTTAGAGAGTATACAAATGAAATTTGTTATTTTTGAGAGGAAGAAAGTATTTTTAATCTTAAAGTGGAAATCACTTTGCACTTAGACTAGTAAAAAAAAGAGTTTATTTTCATGGATAAGTTTTTAGCAAAAATCCTTCATTAAAAATATTTTTTATGTACAAAAGACTTGTAATGTGAACAAAAAATCTCCCAAATTTTATAAAGATACTGTATTAAAAGTTATAGTATGTAAACTTATAACAAGTACAAAATGGTTACGAGGTAAGTCTAATTCACCGACCTTATAGCGAGAAAGTAAGCCAAGCTTAAAATGAGAAAAATTTTGCTGACTGAACATAACATACTTGAAATAAATGAACCATAGTGCTTACTTTGTACATTTTATATTTTAACACAGTGTAAATAAATCTAAATATATGGTGTATTTACTCGTAAAGTTATACTACTGAGTGCTGACAGGACTAAGATATTTTATGATTAAAATACAACCATAAACTCCAAAATAAGGTAATGTTTATTTCACTCAATGATTTGTTTATACATCTACTTGAGGAGAGATTTTATACTTACATAGACTGGAAACATTTCACAGATACTTGAACAACTTGCATAATGACATAACTTGTACACTATAACGCTTGACAGGAAATGGCCTACTTTACTTTGCAAACTAAACTTATAATAAACAAGTGTAAACAAAACCTCTTTTCTACACTGGCTTTCTTACACTCAGATTCATATCACCCTAAGCATATGGAAAAAAGCAGCTGCCACAGACAAGTTATTCAGATAGTTTTATTTATCATTCATTCAAAAGTGACTCAAAGAAAATTAAAAGGGGAACTTTTGGTATTTGTAGAAAAGATGAAACATGTAACTTTGCTACTTGGACTATCCCATAAATTAGCGACAGACTTCAAAAGAGGCCTAGAATCTGTGCTATGAACATCAGAGTGACATACAAGACTTGTGCAATAAAGAAACAATATTAAAATGAGTGCCAATATGTTGTTTACAATCTAGATAATGCTTGCTAGAAAATAAATGTTTTGTTATAGGTGCAGGAGCAAGTGATAAATTCACAATATAAATGTTTATTATAAAATAACTTGTAGAATATACAGTGAATTTTACACTGGAGAAATGTCTCATTCATTACATAATAGAAGTTTTGAACACACACGAGCCATAAATCAATTCAGTAGAGGTGCCAGTGCCATAATGGACCATTGTATAGAAAAACATAGCAGACCAACATCTTACTGTCCTTTTCTTTACTTATTTTGAAATTAAGCTACAAATTAATTGCAACACAGATGGAATTTATAATTATAAATCTTTATTTACTCCACTCTACTTCACTTTTTCAATTAACTTTATGTTTTCTTTTAATTTAATTTAGATTTGATTATTCTATGATCTTTTTTATGTCATTATTAAAATGATTTTCACTATAATGTTAAGCTACTCACCTACATTTGTGTCATTAGATGTTGTTAATGATGTTTTATATTTTTGATGTGTATCAGTGTAAAAAATACTATGCATGTGACCTTGTTCCTGCTCTCTATTGGTTTATAGAACAAATTTAAAAGTGTATAGTCTGTTACTCATTGTGAGTCTAGTAATTAGGTCACTCATGTAGAAGATGTAGAAATGAAATGTTAAACAAAGTAAATATAACCTTGTTTTGTAGTTTATGGTGTATTTAATTCCCACTCCTTTGTACATTTGAATTGCTTTTGAGAATAAAGTAACTCCAAGATTAAATGTTTAGGAAGGGAAGAGGGGTAGTCTTATGATTTTGCACAAATAAATTAGAGCTTGTTGCTTTGATTATGAAAAGAAAAAAGCTGAAATATAATCATTTTTACATCATAAAAGAATAGCTGACATGAACAGAATGATTTACAGCATCTCTGTAAGAATGACAACTTATTTTATGACATTGATTTGATTTATCATAACCTCTGCAAACAGGTCTAATAACTTCCACTTTCCAAAAGATACTTACCTCTGCTGCCACTTATAGCTATTACTTGACTACCAGGGTTTCAACTTTGCCCATCTAAACATTGGTCTGAGTTTTTCTCACTTGCTCCAGTCTTGGCAATATTTATCTCATGATACTCTCCATCTACGTCAATGCACCCTCTATCCTGTTACTGTATAGAAGCACCTCATTCAGATAATTTTTATCACTTTTTCTCAACAAAGTGTTCAGACACACGTTTCTCTACAGAATTGTTGCATTAGCTAACACCCTTGGTTGCAATATTTGCATCACCTTGTGGCTTTCTCTATAAATTATATTTAATAATTATTACTAAAAAAATAAAAATTTTGAGACACGCTGTTGTCAGGCACAAATTCACAAGTTACTGTTTCCAGCATGGAGGCTAATCAACCCTCCTGTATTCCATCTCTGTTATCAAACATCTCTCAAAGGTCGAGGGGGGGGGTCACTCTCAGTTGAGTCTGTCTCTGAACTGATTTGTTATGAGATGGAGACATATATCTGGTCCTGGGGCATCTCTCTAGTGGGTTCTGAGGCTACTTTTGCCAGTAATCCAGGACAGTCTGAAGAGAATTTGGATTCTCTCTTTCTTCTACATTCATTTACTAGGTAGGCTTCTCATGAGGCCAATTTGGAGCAGCCACTTCCTGCTCCATTTCTTCAGTTAGTCAATCAGGTTTGTGTGGTATTGTGGCTTTCTCCAGTTGCCTTTGAATCTATTCCTTTCTTGATGGCTGAAAGGTCTGAAGGTGACTACTTAGTTTTTCCTTTTTCATGCTGGAAAATTTACTGTTCAATTACATGATGGGATTGCTATGCCTTTTCCCCCACATTTGTCTGAACAGCATGCTTTGGCTTACCACTGCCAGGAGGACGTTTGTATAGATTCCCAAAGACTGGATATGTGGGGTTCCAGACTGGACCTTGGTAATACTTTGGTAATATTGTTAGCTTCTGCTCTTCCTTTGGTTTCCTGGCTTATATGTTGTTGGAGTTACTGGGTAGAGATGCCTTGTTGGAGGGAGTTTGTCTACCTGCTTTAGCTCTCCCTGAGTTACGTGAGGCTCGTTTTCTTTGTCCCTTAATCTTCACAGGTTTCCCAGAGGTGTTGGAATCATGAATTGATGTCGCTCATTTGCATTTTTCCTTCCTTGTCTTTGTTGGCCTCTAGACTTTCTTAGGTTCCTGCTGGAAGTCATGGCATGACTGCTCATCATGTGTCACGACCCTCGGCTTCTGCTCCTCAATCTATTGGTACTCAGCATAGATTCTGTTTTTATTTTTGAGGCTCCTCTGCTTGAGCAGACTGTTGCCAATGACATCAGTAACTATCCTATGTGGGTTGGGTTTGTGGGAGAAAGGTTACAACATCTTCTGGACTCCTGGAAATCCTTCACCACAGATGCATGGGTACTTCAGGTTCTGGCATTGAGGTTGGTCATTCAGTTCACTTCTCCACCTCCATTATCCTCTCAGCCAGTGGTATTTCCACCCCAACAGATCCATGGAGTGTGGTTCTTCGTTCCATGGCTATTAGAGAGTTATTGGTCAAGGGAGCAGTAGAGAGAGTTGATCTTCTTCTTCTAGGATTTTATTTTTGTTCATTTGTTGTGCCACAGAAGATGGGAGATTGGCGATCAATCGTAAATCTTTCTCGTCTCAACCAATTCTCAGATCCTCCCAGGTTTACAATGGAATCCTTTCTCAATCTACGTTGGTATTTTTTGCCAGGTCTGTGGATGACTAAGTTCGATGTTGCCAATACATATCTCCACATTCTCATAGTGAAGTCATCTTGCAGCTATCTATAATACATTTTGTGCACAAGTGTCAGGTACTGCAGTTCAGGGCTCTGCCCTTTGGCCTAGCATCTGCACCATATTTCTTCTGCAGAGTTGTACGAGCTTTTTCTCATCAACTTCATGCTTTGGGCCTGTGCCCACAACATTATATGGATGACTGGTTACTTCTGGCACCATCTCGTCACCTGCCTCAACCCAATCGAATTCTCCTGACTGAATGGATGCTCCATAATGAGGTTTTCTGGTGGATTTGCTCTCAGTTCGGGACTCCAATGATCAATACATTTGCCACTCATTGGAACTCTCAACTACAGGTGTTTTGGCCCTTGGTACCTCATCTTTGGACTT
The DNA here is from genome assembly GCF_000517525.1 of Limulus polyphemus. NCBI lineage: Eukaryota > Metazoa > Arthropoda > Merostomata > Xiphosura > Limulidae > Limulus > Limulus polyphemus. The sequence continues at coordinate 89,510 of NW_013669089.1, forward strand.
TAGCAATAGATTAATTCAGTCAAGATTGGACAGGATTGCACCTCTATGTCTTTCCACCAATTCATCTGTTACCCGGAGTTCTGGTACCTGAATGGTTTTTTCCCCAATTGTCAGTAAGAGCGGCACCGGCCTAAGAGGGAGCTTACTCGTAATACCAGTTCAGATTTGACACTCGGCTATCCAGTTCTGATGTGCATGGCCCTTCTTTTGACTAATATTGGTTTAGTATATTATTCATGAAAGGAGGTCCACTATCTCCTCATAATTCCAAATGCAGAGTGGTCCCATCCTGGGTCCTTGGTGGAGCACAATGTTCCACATCCTCTCCATAATTCTGGGAGCAAGTGGAAGGCTCCTTGCCCATTCAGTTAGGGAGTGAGGAAGAATGTTCAAAATTCCACACTGGATGAGGTCTCTTTCTTTGGTAGAGTAAGGCATACATGATCCCATCATTCCGAGCCTGGGCTTCTTTAGGTGGAGGAAAAAGTTTGTTTGGTTTGGTGTTGCTTACTTTCTCATTGTGATTCCAGTGGTTTGGAATTCATCACTCTATGGCTACAGGTTGGGATCCAATCAAAAGTATATCTATATATAACGTTGCGGTCCCCTTGTCCTAGTCATCAAAGTGGGATATAGACCTCTTAATTCCAACACTGAGTTGTGGAACCTTGGCTGTCTGGTTGGGGCTGGCCTATTGTGATGATTACTCGTGTACTATTCCACCCTTTATACAGGAACTAAGTTCAGGGTGAAGAGCATACCTGTTATCAGTTACCAATCTTCTCTTAGCACACCCATGATCTATGCAGACACTTTCTGTATGGATAATGCTCTCACTGACCCTTCCACCTTCTCAGTGTGGGATTCTAGTTATAAATGTCAGCGGAGGTAAGTATGTTTTGGAAGTTAACATTTTCCTAAATTGAAAATGTTGACACACTCCCATCCTTCCTCCTCACTAAAAGCTAGTGTTAGAGACTGGGATGGAATCAGTCTTGAAAAAGTGATAAAATTATGTGAATAAGGTACTTGTATACAGTACCAGAATAGAAGGCCCATTCACGTAGGTGGAGCATATCACAAGGGCAATTGAGTGAGGTATAAAATATTGGAGCAAGCGAGAAAAACTCGGACCAATATATAGATGGACAAAGTTGAGTGATAGCTGTAAGTGTCAGCGGAGGTAAGTATTATTGGAAATACATTTTAAATCTAGGAAAATGTTAACTTGTACTATACAAAGGTTTTGGAATAAGAAATTGTTTTGTAAAAAATTTCAAAAGATGTTAAAAATAAGTTCAGCTGAAACTGGATGGAGAGAAAAATCATCATTTCTATAAAACAATTCAGTACGTCTTGTTATCTGCTTGGCTTCATGTATTGTCTTTGCGAGTTATATTTTGGAACCAATTTTAATGAATTCATGCAATGATGGAAATTTCAAATGTTTGAACATGTACAGTAAATATTTTGTTGTGAATATGTCCATTTAAGTGGTTCTCTGAACACTTAAATTGTCTGACTTCCATGTGCTAGAGGCCCTAAATCCCTGTTTTCGTAGTTTTGCACACTAAAGATTATCACAACATTTCAAGATTGTTTGTTTTATAAGAATTACATTCATCCATTGAAACCTTCATGATGTTACAGCTTTAATGATAAATTTAATGTTTCAAAATGATACTGTATACAGTGTGTTCAAATAGCCAAAATATGTCAAATATCTGTTGATTTTTTTCTTTAATTTTGAATTTTGAAATAAGCACAAATTTAGTTTCATTGAAATATTAAATATTTCTATTTTCATCTCACCAGTAAGTAGAATTGTTAGGATTTTTTTTCTTTATGATGAAATTTGAACGTTTTTTTCTTCATTAAGGAATTGATGAAATATCAGCCACTAAGTCCCACTCCTTCAGTATCAGTGAACACTTTTAGACATCGTGGAATTGAGGTAATATACTTATTTACTTGTTGAGCATCTTTTCATGATGTATTCTTTATAATTACTGAAAAATTATAACAATTTAAATCTGACATATTTTCTAAGGTAGTTAATTACAGTTCTAGTTATGGAAAAAAGTAACATTTACTCATTTATAAGTATGTGTTTTACACAATTTTTGCTGATGATAAAATGTTATCGTTATTCGTGTGGTAGTTGGTATATGCTGAATTCAACTTTTTGTTGGGTAGACATATGAAGATAAAATACTGCATTTATTTTATGTTTTAGTCATTCATATGAGCTAACTCATAACCTTGATCAACTAACTGGCCCTCTGTCACCTTGCCCATTTTTTATTTTTAAAATAATGGTTGAAATGCTTTAAAAGTATAAGAAACTGAATAACTGTAGCTAAACAATTTACACCAGTTCGACTGTAATATTTTCAGTTTATTCTTTTTTCATATTTTATTGTGCAATTTGGTAACATTTATAGTTGATGTGTATGTTCTTGGCATATATGTAATTTATGAGGATTTAAAGATAGTGGGGATTTTAGATATTTTGTTGCCCTAGACATACTTTAAAATAACATTTCTAATGTACCACCCTCCCACATGAACTACCAGTACTATTACTGTCAATTCACATAAGTAGTCCTCCAGTGGGACAGCTGTAAGTCTTTGGATTTACAATGCCAAAATGAGGAGTTAGATTCCCCTCAGTGGACACAGCAGATAGCCTGATGTGGCTTTGCTATATGAAAACATATATACACACACACACACACACACACACACACATAAATAACATTACATGAGTAAAATGCCACAACTTTGTGTGACTTATATATCTTTTTACTAAGTGTAAGTAAAAATTTTTAGATTTAAAAGAACCTGGTGTGTGTTCCTTGCCTTTTTGGCAGTAGAAGTGTAAAGTACATCTTTATGGTTCAATAGAAGTATTTTTTGTAATTTCTACTGTATCGTGCAGTGTTAGCATTTATGACCACAGTTTCCAGCAAAGTGTTAAACCTAGTGAGATAATTGAATCTAACAAAAGAGAAAGTATAAAATTTCTTGTGAATCTGCCTTCCTCTGGGGGTCTCTCTAGTTTCACTGTTTTAGGTGGTTGCCAGCATGTTCAAGTTATGCTTGTTTAAATAGTTGATGTTGTACTTAAATATTAAAGTGTTGACATTAAAGTTATTATCAACAACTTAGATTGCACTGTATACTAAAAAAATTAACCATGTCAATTTTTTTTAAAAATGCATTAATAAACTACACCAAAGAACCTTTACAGAATGTAAAGCAGGACATGTGTTGATTTAAAATGTTTGTATTAGTAGGCTTAATCTTTAAGTTTCTACAGATGTGCATAATGTTTGATGGCTTATATTAAAGCTTTTATTTTTGAATAATCTGTTAGTCCAATGCCCATGTATATCCATAACTTTCCAAAGCAAAATCAAATATTGTGGCATCATAGGTGATTTTGTTTAATCTCATTCACATGTGAGTCCTTGTAAAAGTTTGAGTTTTACTGTATGTGCGAAATTCTAACATGCATAATTTTGATAAATTTCAATATCTTGTATTCTACTTTCCTTTGTGTCAAAGAATAATGTATTTGGATAAAAAGTATGCATTACATTTTTAAATGAAGTCTTCAGAGAGGCTTGCCTGTCTGTTGTTTATAATATCTAGCAATTTGAAATGAAAATAAGCTTTTTTATATTTTGCATCTTCAAGTTTAAACCAAAAGAAAGATGATTAACCAAATTAGCTGTATGTTTTCTCTAAATCAATATACAGAAGTAAACAAGGCATTATTAATGCTCAAATAATACAGGCATAAATCACCCAGTTTTAAAAGTGTACAAAATCCAGAAGAATAGTGATAATAACTTTTATTTCACATTGACTGAGGTTTCAACAACAGCCATTAAAAAACATTAATACTAATCTGAGATATGATGATATATACAAACACAAGCTAACTCGAAACTTGATAGCCATGAATCTTACTTTGCTTAAAGCACCTATCTGTATTATGTATAACAATCAATTATAAAACAAAATTCATTTAGAAATGATTGCATATCTACTGTGTTTATTTTCGTAATTTTGTACTTGTTTCTAAATTAGGCTTTTTAATTTCACAAAAATACACAAGTTTTGATGAGACCCCAGCTGTGACCCATGGTTCACAATTTTCTGTGACACTATATCCTGCTTGCTAGGTTCTTACATGGGCTTAACATTAGATATATTATTTAAGCAGCCTTGTCTTACAGGAGTAATAAAATTTTTTGCTCTTCATCTTTAAGAGATGTGTGTTAATCTGATAAACTTGCCTGATTTTTATTTTTTTTTGTACAGGGATTTGTAGCATCTATTTCACCTTTTAACTTTACAGCCATTGGTGGAAACCTAGCCTCAGCTCCTACAATTATGGTTTGTATTACTGTATTAATAATTTTAAAATATTTTTTCTCCTCTATAAAGTATAAAATATACATTAAAAACACTATTGATATGGTTTAAATTGATCCTTTAGACAGGGGATAATTTCACTCTTTCCTACTTTTGTCTAAATGAAAGCTTTTGATTAATTAGGGGTTAAAATTCCCTAAAACTGGTGTGACTCAGTGAGCAAACAAAAGAAAACAAATGTGACTTTCAGCATTGTATCTCATCCAAACTTATGGAAGTTTCATCATATTGTAATGGACCAGCATATTAAAAAGTATTTCGTGAATAGCCTAATATCTTGAATATTTAATTCCTTCTGGTAGTGTGAGAATAATATGTTACTAGGTACTTCAGGACTAAGATATTCATACTTTGGTAGCTTTAGATGGAAAATTCATATCAGGTTCATCAAAAGCTGATAAAAATGCACAAACAACAGCAGGCCATGTAACTAATCAGCCAAACTCTTAACACAGGATATATGTAATATTATTACTTGTTCACTTTAAGTGCACTTTGAAGGTAGGTTATTAATTTGTTAAGCACAAATGAAATGATCTGAAAGGATAAGAAACTTGTCCTACAACCTTTGGCTTATTACATTTGGACACCAGTTTTCTACCAAACTGGGCTGCCTGAGAAACATTCTTCCCTAACCATCATAAAACTTTGCAAGCAGGAATATCCAATTTAAAGAAGTAAAAAGTAAATAATAGTAAAAATAGATACAGTATTGCTGCCTTTTCTTTTGATTATTGATAATTTAAGTACTGTATGTGTAATTAGATGTTTAAATAATGTGATAAAAAATTTTCACTTTAGTGTACAAGTGTAATTTCTTCAGAATTAAGCACATGTAGCAACATGTAGCTGATGAAGTAAAGTAATTTGTTTTATGGGTCTTGTGTATAAGTTGATATGTAGCTTTTTGATTTTTGTATCTTAATGTTAGCAAAGTCTGCTCTGTTTAAAATACTACCTGTAGAACTCAAATGATTTAAAAGTGTAAATTTGAGTACTTAATAACATGTCTTTTAAAATAAATTAAAAAAAATATATCTTTTGTGAACAGTTTTGAAAAACATAATAATATCAAAGGATACTTGTTTGTTTCACATAATGGCTTTAATTTTAGTTTAGTTCTTTTTCTTCATCCAAGGATAAAGTCTAAAACCCTGTGCATATGGTGTTGCCATCCATTTTTGTTTATATTTAGGGAAATGTAGTCATCTGGAAGCCATCAGACACTGCTCTTTTAGCCAATTACATCACTTTCAAGCTGATGAGAGAAGCTGGCTTTCCACCTGGTGTTATAAACTTTGTACCTGCTGATGGGCCTGTGTTTGGTAATACCATCTGCTCATCCCCACATTTAGCTGGAGTTAATTTTACTGGCAGTGTGGCGTAAGTTTTATAGTCTCTGATGTGTTACTTACAAAATAGGAGTAACCTTTCAGATGAAAAAAGTATCTTTTGATATTTGCTCAAACAAGACTTCTTTTGTACATGTCATGAATTTGCTTGCATCATACATTTGTTATCTTCAGTTTGATAATTGGTCTTGGTTGTCATGGGCCTTATAATTTTTTTACATCAAATACTGTCACTACCAAGTTGAAACTGTTCCTGAGAAAGTTTAGTAGCATAAAATAAAACTGCTTATAAGAATTAACATTATCTATGAATTTTGTTTTGCTGATACTCATTTAATTTCATGAAAATGATTAAGGATAATTGTTTGAATATCAAGGATGTTGTTCTGTAACTGTGCTATAATATTAAGTTATTTCACTTGGTTTTTCCGAGAATTTTAGACTTTATTTTTCTATCTCTCTCCATAGTTTTGCCATTTGTAACTTGTAAATATGTAAAACCTTATCATGAATGAGAATTGTCATAATATATTGCATGAATAATGTCTCCTACTGTTAGAATATTGTGGCCAAACTTAAACAGTCCCATTGTGTAACATCTTCCTGACTATGTGCCAATTGTACTACTATACGTGGTAACTTTCTTTTGGCACTTTCTATCACAACTTGCTTTATCTCTCTCATACATCTAACTAGTTCTTCTCCATTAATGATTGCTCATGTGAAGAGTAATACCTTTTTGGCAATCTTTCCCTCTCTTGGTTTAAAGAACAATTTTCTTTTACATAAAAACTTGTCCTGACTGTTTTCTCTCTCTACCCTCCACCCTACTACATCTTTTAAAACTCAGTGTGTGTTTTTTTTTTAATAAATAACTGTATATAGTTCTTAACATATGCTGGTATATATATATACCTTTTTTATAATTATAATTTGTATTATTTTCCTGTAAGATCTTGTTTTTCTACAATATTTTACAACTTGTGTGGCTTTAATTTCTTATTTTAATTAACATATGAAATTACAAGCCTGTTTTACACAACAGACTAAAAATCATATATGGAGTCGTTTTTGTATTTACAGATGTGTACTTGGCTTAGTTGTAGTGATATGGAATATGTGTTTGCCATTTATCTATTCTCCTTCTTGACCTAGCTCCAAAAGATGGAGCTATGTGTTTCATATTTACATACGGACATCAAAATAAAATCAGCATGCACATACTTGTTAACTGGGTGAAATGTGTTTGACTTTGGGCAACTATTTTCTTCTATACTTATGTGTTTGTCAATATATAATAAAGATAGAAGTAAAATGACTGAAGTATTATAACACTTAGTGCTAGACACTTAGGTACTTTTACCATTGAATTATTTTATCCAGTATTAACAAATGTTGTTATGTCTAGAAGACAGAGGTTTCTAGTGATTTGTTGTTACTGTCTTTTAATTGAGACTTGTAGCTAAATGTGATTCATTAATATAAAGTTTTTCTGATGTTTATATTTTGCTGTTTTTCTGCTTGGTTGTTGAAGCACCCAAGCTTTATTCTTTTGTTTTCTTGCATATTAACTTTTCCTTACACACTATTTGGAAGTCAAATTAAGAAATGGGATGTCCCCCAGCACATTTTGGTGCTATATTTACAATTATCTTTCCCTAAATTTACATCTTTTGAATTGATTCTGCAACTACTATAAATTTTTCTTTTTTGTCAAGTACTATTTTAATATATGCTATAGTTAATTATAATATATACACACACATTTCCAAAACTTTGTTTTTATGTATTTCTCAACCTTATTAGCACAATTTTATATTTACACTTGATAGTGTATGTACGTTTGATTTTCCTTTTTGAACTAAAGTGCTAATTATCAGATGTTATATTATCATTAATTTATTATTAGTTATAATGTATTAGATATACTTTTCCTAAACCTTGTGTGTTATAATTATTTTTCAACTTTATTGAAGTTCTTTTTTTTTCAGACAGTTTCTTCATAATCCATAGATTTATGTCGATATTTTAGTGACGTACTTTTTTTCTTTTTTTAATATTTTTATTTTTAACATTTCTCTCCTCAACAGTATCAATAGTAATTTTATTATGTTATGTTGTCTTTTTTTTTTTTTAATCAAAGTAACTTGCATTGTGAAACCAAATATATATTGGTTTTCCATCGTTCTTACTACCTCATACATTTCTTTTGTTTTCTCCTTTTTCAGACATTCAGTTTTTGTAAGTATTTGAAGTTTGTAAATGTGCATGTGAGATTGAAAACTGTGTGTTTGGAAATTTTTTTGTTTGCATTTTCTACATTTTAAAATTTATGTGTGCAACTTTTTAGCTTCATCCAAACTCTATATCTGCTTCTTGAATATTAGTTTTTACCTTACAATCTTAACATGAGAGGAGATCTTTTGACCACTCATGTGGATGCCATAGTTATGTGTAACCTATAGATTTAGTGATGAACTTGTCGAAACTTGTTTTTAGACATCTCCAATTAACATAGTGATTGACCTATTATCTTCACATATAAAATCATTGTTATTTTGTAGCATCATACTTGTTTCCATCACAGTCAGGATTAGGTTGCTTATGGTTTAAACAAAGTTTTTGATATGTTTTTCCCTACTCTTGTTGTTGGTAACCCAAATTGGGCCATTAGAAAATTGATAAGAAGAGGACTAAGCATTCCAAATATTGTTCTTCACGCACTCTTTATACTTGAACTTTATACTGGCCTTGAACTTGGCCAGCAGAGAAATGAGTTTAAATTGTTTTACATCAATTTTGATATCATAGTTATTACTGATTGTTTCATCAGACTTATCTAGTTGAGGCATAATGCATTTCAAAAAATGTTGAAAATATGTTTATAGAAGCTTCTTAATGTCACTCATTTGTGACCTTCAATTGTTAATTGGAAGAGCCTCTTTCATACTTAAAGGTTATTTGTCACTTATCCTTGCAATAATTATAAATGAACTGTAATTTGTTGTTATGGCACACTTACTAATTTACTAACCACGTGAATATACATGTATTCAATTTATTATTTTTATGTAGAAAATACAGAAATAATAAAGATAGTTCATGCACTGATTAGTGGATCCAATATATATGTAGAATTCACCTAGGATATTTACATTAATATGTTAACTCAGAGCCTTTGAGTTAAGTTGAGCAGATTTTCTAGGTCAGTCTTGACACTTAATTCTGGAAGTGGACCAGTCTTGCTGAAATTATACCAGAATAGACCTTACTTTATGCTGAATCCAATGGTGTGCTGGGTTTCAAAAATAGCATTAAGATGAGAAAGATGTGATAATTTTATCAGAGCTTACATGAGTAAAAGTTTACTACAAACTATGCTGTGGCCATGGGTACATATAATCTATAATAAGAAACAACACTGCCAAGCCTAGATTCTACTGCTATCTGCTTATATAATGTATGAGTCAATTTGCTTGTTGCTTGGATGCAGCTCACTTGTACTGATGCTGAGGGCTTGCCTACTGACAGTCACATCAAGAGCAAGATTAACAGTCTGAAGCATGTTAAGAAGAGATTAAGTTCATTGTCTTAACTATAATATTGCAGTTCCATAGTAATAAACAGGCATAGCACATTGTATGTCTACTTTCAACTACAATTATTTGGACAATCTGTGGCTTCTCTCAAACATACAGATAAAGATGTGTTGGATCATCTTGAACCTGCAGCTTGGATGAGTTTGATGAAAGTGAACTTTGCTGTGTTAATAGAAAGTGAATGCACTACATTTTTAGTTGTTGGTCAGAATAAATTCATAATTACAAGGTGACCAAGTTTGAACCAGCATAAAAATGTGACTTACCACTCAAGTTACTGAAAACAATATGGCAAACTACTTCTTTTCTGAAGCCTCACACAACCTACTACTCCATACCTAATTTGTAGGGTTAGATTTTGTCTGCTTAACTCAGAGATTCATTGTCAGGAGAGGCACTTATGAGAGGCTTGGGAAGGCTTAGCCTCCCAAATGGGTGAAAAGAGATATCTCATCTCTGACTGCTTGGGGAGTAATCCCCTTTGAACATCTGTCATGGATAAATAAACGGCCTTCCCAAATAAAATGTCCCTTACAGAGCTTTGTTTTCACTGTCTTAAAAATATTATACAGTATATGTTACAGAATAGCCTACCCAAACAAAAGATTCATGTGCTACCTATGTTCATTTTTAAATGTATAAATAGCATTTGGTGAGTTTGAGTTTTGTATTATGGTTTAAAATAGTTCCATGTTGAACATATATAGATATTTTTAATTTTGTGTGGTATGTCAAAACGAATATTCACCTCCCACACAGTTTAGCTATCTTCCTCAGCTCTTCAGCACGTTCTGAAAAAAGAGACTTGCATGCCATTAGCCTTGTGAAAACTCCCACCTAATTTCTGTGAACTTGTGCCACTGCATGATGATGTCATCATGCAGCAAAAGCCCTCAACCAATAGAAGGGTAACACATCTCCCTGCATACTAAATCCCTATGCATTTGCACTTGTGAATCTTCATTCTTCTCTTCAGCACTACATTGACCAGACATGTTTAAATTTTTTTGTACATGTTCAATTTGCATTATAAACGAAACTTTCATTTTCATTTCATTTAGCTTTTGTTTCCAAAGTTTTAATATTTTATCATGGCTTCTTGAATGATGCTATTTTATGCTTAGTTCCGAGTGTGGGATGTTGTTCATACTTAGGCCTTATTTCTGCTGTGACCTTTGGAGGCTCGTTAACTGTTAGGGTTGTAATAGGTATTGCTCAATGTGTTTGGATTAGCACATGCTTCATGGGCCTCCTATTCCCACTTTATTGGCCAAATTCCCTTCTCCTCAATTTGGATTGCCTTATTACAATATGTCTTTGGTAGTACTTTACTGTTGATTAAATGGCCTTCAACTTTCCATCTCTTACTGGATTTCATTCATATGCTCCTTTTTTTCTTTTTTTGCCCATGTTCTTTATTATTTTTCATTTCTCACTTCATGATCCACAGTTCTTGAGTTCATCTTTTTTTTTCTTCTTCTTCTTTTTGCTTGTTATTAGGGTTTTTACTGTTTCATTTCTCTAATGGCTCCTTTCTTACGACAAAGACCTCATTTCCCACATGTTTGTGGGCAATTTTGTCAAGATTTTTGTGCTTAATTCCAAACAAACAAACTACCACCTTCACTTTTTATCTGTGGCACTTCTTTGTGCTTCTAATAGCTTTTGTGGACATTCATTCCTTTCTCTGTTTGGCCTGTTTCACTTCTGCTCTACCTCTCTATATTTTGTTCCTCTGTTGTCAGGACTCATTGGGTCGCATTATATTCGCCTTTATTGTGCCTCTTCTTATGTATGTATTAGTTGTATGACTCCCTTTCTTTGCTCAGATATATTTTTTAATGTTCTTTTCCCTGGTGACCTGGTCTGATAATATGACTTCTGCCCTCATTCTGTTCCCAGGTTTTTTCTCCTTTCTTGACCTTGCTCTTTCTTATATTCCTCATCTAGATCAGTTTCCTTTTCACCTTTCCATTCCAGATTTCAGGCCATCCTCCTTTTCTTGTCTTACCTTTACCAGAAGTCTCATTTGTCTCTCTTCTTGCCAGTGACTATCACACACACATATGATTTTGTATGTACCTTTCTATCCTTCTGCTGTTGGTCTCAATTTTTACCAATAGTCGTTTTCTGTTTTCCCATCTTGGTCTCTTTTCTTGCTCCTCCACTCATTGCCTTTATTCCCATTTCTCTTTTTCCTCCCTCCAATCACATCTATGCTCTTTTTCTGTGGTTGGCCATGGTTGATGTGTTGGACACTTTCCTATAAATTTCTTAGCCCATCTTCTCTTTGTTTTCTCTTTTCCATCTATTCTTTTCTGTGTCTTCCTGTCCCTTACTTTTCCCTTTGCATCAGCATTGGCCCCTTTCATATTAATTGTTATAATGTGGGCCTTCACCTTCCATATTCACCTCTTGTTGGTGCATCTCTGACCTCTTTGGCTTTGATACATTCATTAATCAGACCCCCCTTCTTCTCGCCCATTACCCGCTCTCTTTCTTTGTTCATACTCTCATTTCTCTTATCCACTGAGGGTTATCCTTCCTCAACTTTCGTGCATAGAATTTGCCTAGTCTGTCTCTCATTGGACCAAATTTTCCACTACTGTGGCATTATTCTCGTCACATACTTCTCATCCTTCCACTGTATTTGTCTATCACCATCGATGGCCGGTCTTTTGTCATTGATCCTTTTGACACACCCATTTCCTCTAGGCACCAGTTTTCTACCTTTCTTAACAGCCTGTTCATCAAAAGATTGTTGGTCTCAGCATTTCTTAGTTATCAGGTGGCCATGTCTATGGCTTTTTTCCTTTTCCAGTACCAAGATGGGTTTTCTTATTCTGTCCTTTTCATTCTGTTCCACTTTCCTCTGTCCACCTTACCCTGTTCCATTGCGTGACTGAAACCTTGTTGGAGTTTTGCTCCATCTCATGCATGCCTTATTGCTGCTATTGCCTTTCTGCCTTTTTACTATCTTTCTTTTCTGATTTTTTCCCTCCTCCTTATTTCCTACGTTTACCATTGCTCTGATGTCTAAGTTCTAAATGCATTTCAAACCCTGTTCTACTGCACTTCTCCTCGGACCAATCCTTTCTTTCTTTGACTTCTACCACTTGGGGATAAACCGTACTTCTCTCTTATTTCCCTTCTCTCCATCTCTGTACTTTTGGACCATCAGGACCCTGCTTGGCTCCTGTGTCCTGTTGGAGATTTTCTTACTTTAAGGGTCCCCATCTTCTTCTTATGTGCTTATCCTCTGACACCTAATTTCTATGAATCTTGTTTCTTCTTCCTTTCCAGAATTGGCCCATTGACTCCTCCATTGACATGTTCATCTTGGGATATTGATGCTTTCATTCTATTCATCACCCTATTCATTCTCTTCCAACTATTCTTCACTGGCCATTGGATGAGCTTTACCATGTGGATGTGTGGACCCTCTTCACACACCCATTTCTATACCTTCTGGCTGTGTTATCTCCTGATGATTTTCAGCTTCCACAGGCCTTCATTCTTCCATCATTTCACCATTGGTGTGTATAATATGCACTATATCCCTTTTCAGGAACCCACTTTCATTCAATAAGATCCCACTTGGTGGCTAGTGTTGCTTCTTAGAGTATTCTTACTTGTGAGAATAATCACTTAGTTGAATGTAACCTATTAATGAACCTGGTGATTAATCAGTTAGCAAATTCCATTAATTGCCTAGCTCTAAGTAGAACACCAGTGAGAACATGAACTGACTTTTTTAGATACAGTGATACAAAGTAACAATGGCAACTATGAATTTAAGGTGTATCAAAGAAAAAGAAATTTGCTGGTTTATCTTTTAACTTTAAAGCTTATGATTGATCCATTGTGCTTATAAAACCATTACCACATGTATATATTTATAAGGACTTTGGAAACATCAAAATGTTTTTTAACAAAATTGGCTTTCCAAATAATACTGTTGATAACATTATATATGTGGGTAAATTCAGTACTTCTAAACATTTACGTTGGAATGTAAGCAGTTTTTGTCAGTAATATTATATTGTCATGTACTGGAAAAACTCAATTGTATAATGTTCTTAAACATGCTTTCCATGTTTTTGTTGAAGAGTAAATTTAAACAACTTTGATGTTCATAGATAAAATATCTATAAGTAAAATATAGGGCAGAAACTGTGTTTAACAATGCACAACAAAAACTTTATTTACTGATGGCCAATGATATAAATGCTATGAAGCTTTTATTGTGTATTTTCAGATGTTGCTGGTTTTGTCTTGATTGAGTTTTCATAACACGTCTTTGTTGAAAATGTCTTAGGTAGTATAAGAAGTTAGATGTCTTAATTATCAACCATTAGGTATCTACAAATACATAAAGTTGTTCTTTTTCTTAAGTGCAAAGCTACACAATGTACCATCTACATGCTGTCCACCACAGGGAATTGACCCCCACATTTTAAGATTATGATTTCTTAAGCCTGCCAATGACTAACAGGAGGACAACACACAAAAAAGAACATGCACATTTGTTGATCAGTAAAATATTCATATATAATCACATACTCCGTTAACATGAGTCATTAATATATCATGCTTCATTTTAGACTCGTCTGAGAGGAAGTTATGAGAAAATTTTGTGAATACAACAGACTTCAATTAACAAATTAATGCCAAAAATCATATAAAAAATTCTGCAGTTAATCCGTTCTTAAGAATATAATAGCAAACTGTCTGTATATGCCACACTTCTAAATAAATGTTCATGCTAATCAATAAATGAAATTACTGTTGTTATAGAACATTACCAGTAATTTTTGATCAAAAGTAAATTGCTATATTTTTTGGAATATAAGATGCACCGGTGTATAAGACACACCCTTATTTTGAAGACAAAGTTTTGGAGGGGAAAAAAGCTACAGTGTATAGGATGCAAGCAGATTTTGACATCAAATTTTGTCTTATACACCGAAAAATACGGTAACTATATAGATAAGAAACTTAAAAATTATAGAAGCAAATATTGTATAACAAATTACTGACAAGAAATAAATGTTTGGCTTCTTTTCACATCTGTTACTTTTACCATGATCACACTTTACCAGATACCTTTTGGTACTTTTATCAAAACAGTAACCACTAATGACATCATAGATTTAGTAAGACAGTTCAAGTGTAGCACTGAAAAGGGTCTATTAATACCAAAACAGTAACCAATAATGACACCATATACTTAGTAAGGCAGTTCATGTCTAACACAGAAAAGGACTTATTGATACCAAAACAGTAACAACTAATGATACCATAGATTTAGTAAGCTAGTTCATGTCTAACACAGAAAAGGACTTGGTAATAAGTAGACTTTAATTTACAAGTAGTACTTGAACTATCTAGCTGTGTGTTTCTCATTACTCTCGACTTAAGCTGTTACATCACCCAAGAGGTATCTTTGGGATTGTTTAATTTTCTAATATTGATGAGATTCAACATTATTTTCTATAATATCCTTTTCTATTTATTCATACAGGATATTTATGTCAAAAAATTAGTTTTTTCTTTTTTTTGGGTGCGGGGGGGCAGCTTTTTACTGATACCTTGCTTGTTAGTAAGGAACGGTTGTTCAGATCCTGATCGTTTTTGTAAGATGTGCCAGCTGTATAATGCTGTGTTGCCCAAATAAGCCATCATTGATGGTAATGCAAACATTTATTTTGCTATATCCAGTATCTGCAATATAGGAGCTATTTGCTTATTTTCTTAGATGGCTTAATCTCTCTATAACATTAGTTTTTATGATTAAATTGAGAAAGATAATTGACTAAAGTTTTTATACTTTCCCTTATCAGATAAAACACGTCTTTTTTTTTTGCATTATCTTTGTCTTTCTTGAAGAGTGGATTTGACTATTTCTAGTCACCCAAAGTACCATTCTTTATTCTTAGAAGATGAGCCACTTGTTTTTACTGTTCTGCATTTCTTTTTTCAGATTGAGATGTTTAACCTAGGATGGTAATAACTTTGTAGGGAAACATTGTGCAGTGTATTACTTTCCTTGAGGTCTGGGTAGTTTCATAGTAATTTTCAGTATACTTATAATATATAACATCCCAAGTAGGCTCAGAATTACTGTCTGCACTCAATTGCATGTGATCAAAATTGGCTTTCCAAAATAACATTGTTGATAATGTCATATATGATTATTCAGTTAAAGTAAATAATTTTGTATAAACCCCCTTTTTTCCAAATATGAAGTAATAATCCTATTAATTTATTTTATGTATCGTTTATTAACAGAATTAATTGTTTGTTTTTTTCCTTCTTATGTGGTAATATGTTGCCACATATATAAATTTAATTAAAAATTAATATCTAAACCTTTTTAAGTGCACTGGTTTTCCAGATAGAATGTATTGCCTGCCTAAAAAGTGAAGAAGTCATGCTGGACAATTATTTTAACATTTTACAGGTGAATATTTGTTTCTTTTCTATCACAATATGGAGGAAAGAAAAACCATATCCAGTTGTATATGCTGTATCACAAATCCAAACTTGGTGTGTTCCCAAGGCATCTTTTAATGTAGAATATGGGTAGTAATCTGCATCTCTGGTTATTTTTCTAAATTTTTGGATAGTTGTGTGTGTTCAGTCTTTAAACATTCTGATGTATTGTGGTGGGGCTCACAATGGGATGTATATTGCTATGATAAATTAACCACAGCAGGTCATAATCTATGATAAATTACTCTTCATGAATTCTGGATGTTTCTGTTTATCTGGCTTTGCAGTATTCTTGCCTTTTGCTACATAGTTATGTGCAATGTAACATTTAGCCATTCTGTGAGGTCTATATTTCAAGGCCACAACTTATTCTTCTCCAGGAGTGTCAGACACCTATCTGCTTCCTTCATTGCTACTTTCTTTTCAATGCAGAGTTTCTTGTTTAATCTTATAGTAGATGTAAGGTAATGTATTTGAAACTTGTGTGCTAGTAACAACATGTAATGCAAAGAAATTCTTATCTTATTTGCTTCCCCACATTAGAGGATTATGGGGAAAAAAAATGTGACCATGTGAGATAACAAAAGTGACATGGAGATCCAAGGTAGATGTACTACAATGTGAATGTTGTTGATTGATGCAGGGATTCTAAAAATGGATGGTATTTATCCATTTTACCTGTTTTGTAGTATTCTTAACTCAGGATAAGATTTTATGTGATCACAAGCTAAAATAGCAAAAGAGGTAGGGATAAACGTTCTAAATTTCTTGACTATACCAAGAGAAATAGCTTAATTTTATATTACAGGAAACTCTTTGAATTATGTTTTTCTATTATTATATTAACTTAAAATTTCTTAAGTTTAGAATTATCACAACGAGGACATTTGTAATTTTTTTTAGAAAGAATTAGTTGTGGTTTTGAAAGCTAAATTTTGTGTGTTTTCAGTTTGTTTTGATTAGAATATTTTAAACTTTCAGTTTGATTTTGCACATTTTCATTTTATAGCTGCTGTTACTATTATCTTGTAGTGCTTTGTTTTTGAATTGTTGTAATCACTCTCATGCTCCTGATTTTGTTGTATAGAGCATTTTTAGTCTATCATGTATTTCATAAATAATTAATTGTTTTTGAACCCAACCCATTTGCTATATTGGGCATTATTGTACAAGTTGTGTATAAGAAAAAAATAATTCATTAGCTGAAGTTACTACAAAAGTAATATTCATTGTTTTTTAAAAACTAGGTATCAAATTTATATATGTATTCCTCCTTTGCTCTTTAGTTCATAAGTAATTACCACCATTAAAATGAAATTCAGGCAGTATAGCTATATTAACCTATCAAGAAGGTAATACAATAGAAATGCTAAGAAATGTATATCCTGATGTTGAGTGTATTTGTAAATTTGCAATTGCATTTTTCACAGGAGTCTAAGGGTCTTGAAATGATTATAATTATTGTTTTAAAGTGTTCCTTCAACTAAAATTACAACATAAAAAGTTCTATTTGATATAATATGAATATAACCATTAGATAATTGATTTAATGACAGTTCTTTACTCAAGAATGAATAAAGATATTTTAAAGCACAAACTAAGTTTTAGCAACTCTGTAAACTGTTAAAATGAGTAAAATTTTAAGTGGAGTAATCACACTCCTGGTAATGTGCTATTAGTGCAAAATTTCATTCATTTACCTTTGAAATTTATTTTTATTTTACATAACATTTATTAATGAACATAATTCATTTTTTGCTTATTTTGTTATCACGTGATTGTATCATTTTATTAGTGTAATGGTTTTATAAGATACAAGATGACAGGCTAGATAGTTATTTTTTCATTCTGCTGATAAAGTTATAGGATATGCACATGTTATATTTTTATTTATAAAAGGGAGTTTTGTTATCTCTTGTTGCAGTACATTCCAGCATTTATGGAAACAAATTGCTGAAAATCTTGAAAGCTATCATAACTTTCCTCGTTTGGTTGGTGGTAAGTAATTTGGTTTTTCTAGTAGTAGTCTTAGAGTTTTCAATGGAAAGTCTACACTTGTCTGTTGAGTTGTAAAACCAATCTGGAAGCATGTTATGAAACCTATTAGTGTTGCTAATTTAAGACCTTATCTACAATTTTAGAGATACTTTTACATCACATAAAACCAGTTTTACATTTTGTTTTCTTAGATCAAACAGTATTATCTGTATGATATTGCAAAAACTGATTTACACACTGATTAGGCTAAGAGATGTTGAAACACATTGTAGATGTTAAATATTCATGCTAGTTATTTGTCAGAATACCTGTAAGACTAGGGATATTGTTTATGCTTTCCTATTACTTTTAGCCCAACACTCATAGTTTTAGTCATAAAAAAAACAACTTAAAGTACAAATCAGTGTTTTGTATAAGTTGCAGTTATTTTAATTATCTTTAGAAGTCCAGATATTCCAGCTGAGAATAATAAATCATGAATAAGTCTTTTGTAAGGTTTTGTTTTACCCTTAAAGAGATTTTCTATAAGTATTACTTCATTTGTTGTTTGTTTTTATTTTTTTTATCAGAGTGTGGAGGAAAGAATTACCATTTTGTTCACCCAAGTGCACACGTCCAGTCTGTTGTGAATGGCACAATAAGATCTGCTTTTGAATTTGGTGGTCAAAAATGTTCGGCATGCTCCAGGATGTTTGTACCAGAGTCATTATGGGATCAGGTAACACCTACCATTTAAATTCAATCAAAGCATTGTTTTAAAAACTTTTACAAATTAAAAATAGATTGTAGTTCTAACATATTTCCAAAAATTTGGCTAGTTTATTGTCTGTTTAAAAAACCTTTTATGTTTTTAATGATAATACATGAAGATGTTGTGCAGGCAGGTGTACTTTTATCAAACCAATTCTACACTAGCAACCACTATTTTACTATTCTTACTATTGGTTGCAACAGGCTCTGTAGAAATGAGGAGGTGTTCCATAAGACCACCTAGGAGCTCACCAGGTGGTATTACCATACTATGCTGGACCACCACTCATGGACTATCATGAATAAAGCTAAAGGGGATCCAGCCTGTCTCTGCTGAATACCAAATTGAATAAATTGAGGTCTGTTTGCTTTTTAAAATTTTGGGAACTTGGTTCATCTATTGCACTGTTTCCAGAGCACTGTTCCTCAGCACTCCCCAATACACATTACCCTCCAGATTGTACATCTGGGGTGGTGGACAAAGGCTTTTCCTTCAGAGTGTTAGAGAGAATTTCTCTACTCTCACAGAAGAGGGTGAAGTTGGGGGCCCTCCTACTTGGGTCCCTTGATGTTTTTCCCAGATGTCAGTAGGAATGGCACCAACCTTCTTGTAATACAGGTTCAGAAGTGACTCTCAGCAATTCAATTGAGGTGTGCATGTCCCTTCTTTCTGTTCTTTTGGTTAAGTAAAGCGTACACGATCCTCTCATTCTGAGCCCGTGTTGTTGCCTTTTGGACTTATTCAGGTGGAGGAAAAAGCTTGTCTGATTTGGTGTTGCTTACTTTCTTGTCATGATTCCGGTGGTTTGGAACTTATCACTCTATGACTATCCAATCAAATGTATATTTATATATAATGTTGCTTTCCACTTGCCTTAGCCACCAGTGTGAGATATAGGGACCAAGACCTCTTAATTCCAACCCTGAGTTGTGGAACCTCAGCTGTCTGGTTGAGGCTGGCCTATAGTGATGATTACTCATGTACTATTCCACACTTGATACAGGAACTAAGTTCAGGGTGAAGAGCATACCTGTTATCAGGTACCAATCTTGTCTTAGCACACCCATGATCTATGCGGATGCTTTCTGTATGGATAATGCCCTTACTAGTCCCTCCACCTTCTCTGTGGGATTCTGGTTATAAGTGTCAGCAAAGGTAAGTATGTTTTGGAAGTTAACATTTTCCTAAATTGAAACTGTATTTCCAATAATACTTACCTCCACTGACACTCTCCTCTCCTTCCTCCCCACCAAGAGCTGGTGTTGGAGACTGGGATTGAATGAGTTTCAAAAAAGTGATAACATTATCTGAATGAGGTACTTATATACAATACCAGGATAGAGGGCACATTGACAGAGGTGGAGAGTATCACAAGATAAATATTGCTGAGTGCAATTGAGTGGAGTATAAAAGACTGGAGTAAGCAAACAAAATCAGATCAATGCTTAGATGGGCAAAGGAAAAACCCGGCGGTCGAGTAATAGCTATAAGTTTGAGAAGAGGCAAGTATTAATAGAAATACATTTTCAATTTAGGAAAATGTTATCTTTTGGCACATAGGTTTTTTTTATATATATATATATATATATATATATATAT
>NW_013669089.1:109804-122414 GCF_000517525.1 Limulus polyphemus
TTTTTTTTTTTTTTTTTTTCAAGTAAGTACATTTTCTTGTTAACATCATATATTGTAATAGAAACATGAATAGTTGTTTAAAAGAATGTAGTTTTGCCATCTTTATCTGAAATTGTTGAATAAAAGTATCAAATTAACTTTAAAACCAGCTGTCCAACATATGATAATATTTAAAGAATTGAAAGCAGAGACCAGAATGGTGCATCTGTGTTGTAAGGATAACTTTTCTTAAACAGACTTAACATTTGTAAGTTTACATTGATTGACTACCGTTATATTGAACTCAAATAATCCAGCCAGATTTGTCTCTCCATTGTAATTAATTTTTAACCATGATTTACCATACAGATAAGAGAAGGCTTGTTAGAAACTAGAAAGCAGCTAAAGCTTGACTCTCCTCTGGAATATGACACATTTCTTTCTGCTGTCATTGATGAAAAAGCTTTTAATAGAATTAAAGGTTACATTGACTATGCCAAGATGTCCTCAAACTTGGAGGTTATTGGTGGAGGGAATTGTGATAACAGGTACAGGTATTCTCTTTTTTAAATCAGTAGAGGTATGATCAAATTACAGTGGGTTATCAAAATATGTTTATATTTTGTGAACTTAGTTAAATGGAGGATGTTTCAGTTTAAAAAAAAAAACCAGTATAAGATAACTTTAAGCCTAATACATTGGAAAATGGAAAGAACAACCAGGCAGAATATTAATTAAATGCTTTGTGGTTTTTTGAAGTCTAGTCAGGAGGAGCAAAGTCTTGTGTTTTCTGTTACCTTTTTGGTTGATATGTTGAATACCCTCTCACAATACATGTTATTTTGTTGTAGCTTAAACAAAGCCTCTTACAAAAGTTTTACCTAAACTATTTGTATAATTGCAGTTGTTATCAGTATTTCAGTCAGTTACTATTTAACTTAGCCATCATTGAAAATGTTAACAAATTGAAGGCCATATAAATGTGTTTCAGGATAACACTGCACTATTAACAATCATGGTTTGTTTTCTTTTATAGCAAAGGATATTACATAGAGCCTGCAATAATTGTTGCTAAAGACCCAAAGGACAGAATCATGCAAGAGGAGATATTTGGGCCTGTATTGACAGTATATGTGTATTCTGATAAACAGCTAGAGGAAGCTTTAACTCTGGCATCCGACACAGCACCTTTTGGTCTGACTGGGGCCATTTTTGCTTCTGACGAGTAAGTACATAAATTTTGATGGAAAGTGAAAAACAAAGTACACCAGTTTGATGAAATAGAAAAATGAAGTATACTAATTACATACTTTTGTAAGTTATGTGTGTTCTTCATAATGATTATTTCATAAAGTTTAGTCTAAAAAAATCAGCTGATCTGGAATTACCCCTGGAATAAAAAATGATTTTGAATTCTGAACTTATGTTTATGTGTGATACATTTTCTAACTATTCTTTTTCAGGAACAAAATTTCATAGACGTTTTGTGCTAATACACATGAACATGAACCTTTGTAATGATAAAACTGCTTGAAACCATGCAATCATCTTTATTTTAATATATGTTTTAGTATGATAAAAACTGTGTATATAATGTTGTGAGGAGGTGCTTTTCCTTCCAGGAAATTTATTGCACAAGCGACGGAGTTCTTGAAAATGTCAGCTGGTAACTTCTACATCAATGATAAAAGCACAGGATCAGTTGTGGGTCAGCAACCATTTGGTGGTGGACGAGTTTCAGGTGGGTGAAAAAATAAGATATGTGCATCAGTTTGGATGTTAGATAGCACTCTAGTCTTCTTCATGATTGCTCAAGTTTAATCAGGTTTTTAGATTTATGGAAGATAGGTTTCTTCAATTGAATAGTATACTTTTGGAAGCTAGATTTGTGGTATTTCATTTAATATATGACTGGAGTTAGTTTTGATTTTATTAACTTGTCATATTTAAAAACCATGAGACTCAAAGATAAGTCTCTTAGGAAAATGTCATGTATTTGGATTTGTCATACAGATAACAATTTTTATTCTTTATTTTAAAAAAATTTTAATTTTATGTTTAGCTTCTATTGTCAAATTCCATAAGAATATATAAGCTCATTTCAAGTTACCGATAAACGTGCAAAATAAGAATCAACATAATAATGAATATATATGAATAGACATTTTATAATTGAGTAGGCTTTCGTTCAACCAAAAAATTAGTTCTATAAATTTTGCTTTTGTACCATAATTCATGAATTAACAAAATGAAATATGGAGTTTTATAAAATAATCTATTGTGTTAAGAATATAGAAATCTCACAAAACCTTTTTGAACAGTGTGATTCTAGTAATAGAGCAGTGAAAGTGTAACTGATCATTTCACTGGTGTTACAGCACTATACTTGACACTGATATGTTATTTGTATGCTAAGTGATCTCAGTCATTTTTTAGCAATAGAAGTATTACTCTGAAGGTGTTGTTAGAGTTATAATAGTTCAGATTTAATTTATATTAGTTACATGTATGTTATTAGAGTAGAAGTCAGAATCTCTTAATACTGTTTGATTGTTGTAGTAAAAGTGGAGCTTTGATTACATCAAATTTGGAGGTTTTCTAGTAATGGTATGTTGAATGTTAGTAGGAATGTAACTTTCACCAAGTCAATTGTATTTTATCAGAAAACATTTAGATAAACTCCATTTACTTACTAGGTACAAATGACAAGGCTGGAGGACCGCACTGTTTATTACGTTGGACATCACCACAAGTCATAAAAGAAACATTCAAACCTCTATCTGACTGGTTTTATCCATATATGAAGAATTAAACCAAACTCAAGATGCCTATAGCTAAAAATAGTATTGAAGAATTTAAATTTCAGTTCTGTGAAGTTTGGCCAATTGTGATAAAGTAAAAGTTCTTCCAGTTATTGTAGTTTAACTGAAACATATACCCATATCCAATTTGTGAGATTGAATATATTGTGTACAAAATTTTGTTTTACTGTTCTGTCTGTTTTTAATCATAAAAAAAGATAGCAGCTGCAGTTGTGTCAGATTTAAAAATTGTGAAATACTTGTACAAAATGGATATTTTAGAATAGACATCTCAAATTCCAAAAGCTGGTTATTTCCTTGATAAAAGAAAAATTGTATGAGGCAGACATAATTAATTAGTCTCTTTCTTGAAACCTTTTGTTATGTGAGACTCAAATTTTAAAATATTTTATTTATTTGACAATTTTTATTTCAACGTTCTTTCACTTGGTTCATGAATCTCACTTTTTTTGTTAACAACCTAAGAATAATTTATTTTATTGTATTAGACAAATGATGAGAATTGGTTTGACCTCTTCATTAGTGGATTGGACCTGAGTTTTTAGACATTGGTTTACTGTTAAACTTTACTTTCTTGAGATTTTGTTTTTGTTATGAATCTGTTAACTTTAAGCATAGTTAAAGTTTTTCGAATCTATCACATTTTAGTGGACTTATCCTGTTCCAAAAATATAGGCTTAATGATGTGATCTTTGTATTGCTGGTGTTAATAGAAACTTTACTTCTTTTTTTACATGTTTAAGGTGTACAATTAGTACAAATGAGTATTTAGTAACCGGATGAGCCCTGTGGTGCTCTGTAAAAAGTTTCATTAGAATACCAATGTTTTACCAATATTTGAACAAAAGATATTGGGCAGATGTAACACCTAAATACATAATGTTTTAACACAATAAAGAGTTGTCAATTTTAATGTTTTGTATTCCCCTTTTCAAACATGAAGACTAGAGAGAGAGAGAAAGATTTGTTATGTAAAAGACATTTTTTGTGGAAACATTTAATTACACAATACACATGGGCCTTACAAGAAAAGGACATTTCTTACCACATACTCTTTGTTCTTCAAGCACCAACTACCATTGTTTTTCTTACTTGTGAGTAAAAAAGAATCAACAAAAAGGAATAAATCTCTGAAATCTCAACAGCTATGTACAATAACAACAATAGAAAATGTCTTGGGAAGCTGAACTAGTAATAGAAGTTTATGGGGAAATGCTATAAAGTATGAAAAACTTAACTTTTAGTAAGGGATTTTAATGCCTGTAGCCAAAAACTGTATCTGCTAACATTTTAATAATTGATTTCATTTATTTGATTATACTTAAAAAAATAAGGATTTTGACTAGAAAACTTGTTATGACTTTTAAAGAAATTGCAAAGATTAAATTTGAAATTCAAATAAAGCAGAAGCTTTTAGTTCCAGGTTTATGGCATGAAAATACAAATGGTCATTAACTGATTAAATCTCTTTCTTAAGTTTCTTTTTCCAACTATGTTACTAGTTCCATAGAATTTACAGACAAGTATAATTTTTTTGAAAAATCTAAAATTTCTTTTTGTAACACTCATATCTTGCTGATTTCAGTTGTATCACATATGTAAAGTTTAAAAAAATTGTGTACAATTAAAATAATAGATTGATGTTCACATACTGATTTCAAATAGAATCTTGAAAATTAAAAGTTTTTCTTTCCTTTTTTTCTAACTTTGATAGTATAGAAAAGCATTATCATGCTTTTTTATAGTTGTTTTTGCAACTTTATTAATTTATTGATAAAATGGTAAAATGTTTTAGCCAGGAAATTTTCACTGAGCACAAAAAGTCATAAATAAATAATATAATTAAAGGACTAGAATTACGAGCTCATATTGTTACATATACCTTACATTGAAATAAAAGGTAGTTTAAAAATGCTCAAAATTATTGAAATTTAGGGTACTATTATTCTATAAATTTTTTGTGTGTGAAAGAGTAGGTTGGACTAATTTTAATGCTAACTATTTCATTTTATACAAATATTCATTCTCTCCTAATTTCTAATAATTTAAAAGAATGTATTTTGATTTAAGTACATGTATTAAACTTTCAAATTAATAACTACCAAAAGTTTAATGTTTTTTAATTATTAAACTGAAATAACCAAAACAAACTTATCTATTTTTCTTGAACATGCATTGGTTTTCAAGTACCTATTTTAACAATGTTTTAACAATTTTCAAATGTCTTTTCTTTATTACCTGGCTAGACTAATTATCTGAACTTATTGAAGTTTAGAAGAAAGTTTGAACTATATACAAAAGATTTTAGGTAATGTAGTTAGAGTTAATAATAGAATGACAATGTGTATCTAAGTTAACTGACATAATGTTACAATATCTAAATTAAAGTTATTAACATAGAAATTTTAGGGTGGCATTTTCTGGAAACATCAGAAATATTCTGAAAAAGTAAAAAATTGACATTAGCCAAGTTTCAAATCTATGATTCTGCTTACTTTTAAAGTTATTAATAAATTTACATTGTATAAATTACTAGTAAGATGACCATATTAAAATTATTAGCAGAATGACAGAGCATAAGTATTTTCAAAATGAACATTTTGTAACTTATTTTACAGTCACAACACACATGCCTATAAAATTGACAGTTATGCAATGATGTTTACAATATACAGAAACATTAATAACATTACAATACATTTTAAAGATAATCGCTGCCTAAATATTTGCTTTTTTGTACTTATCTGGCAAAAATCTGACATTTATTTTACTCTAACATCTCTTAAAAACCATCATTTTGTTTTTTCAAAAATTAATCATTAGTTTTTAAACTGTCATTAGAAGTTGAGGGTCACGAATTACATTCTGTATGTTTGTGTCACTGAGATGTCTGTAAAGGGAATTCATTAAGTCAAGCTTTTTGAAAAGTTAGACTTTTTTGAGTATGTTTCAATTTTTAGACACTTGGCTCTGGAAACGAAGTCTGTACTTGTGAGAGCACACGTTATTAGGTATTTTTCTTTGCAGCTATGACTTGTCTATTTTACTTTCCTTACAGGCAAGTGTAGGTTTCAATGATTTTCATAAGACATTGAAAAATCTTAGGGTTTCTGTGAATAGATCTTCAGTATATGTCAAATGATAAAAACAAGAATGCTGTTATTATTAAGAAATGAAACCTTTTTGTTTTGTTTTTTCTGAAACTTCATGAGTGTGTAGTTTAGGCCTTTTCCAAGTTATATACTCTGACTTGACTGTGTGTGCTACAATTTTACTGATCACCTATACATCAATAGTCAATTACTTTGGAAGTGGTTCATGTTTGGTTATCCTGGTTGTAAAGTTGAGGTCATGTTACAGTTTTTTGGCAAAAATATGTCAGGCTCTTTGACCTTTTTATTTGCTGTGATGATTTTGTCAGAAGAGAAGATAAAAATTGGATTGTTAATCATTTCTCATGAGTATTGCAACAGAAAATCAAAGCACTTTCATAGATAACTGCATCTACAAAGAGATACTTCAATAAAATCTACTCTGTTAATGCTGTAATGATAGCTCATTTTTATACTAAAATTTCAATAAAATCCTTTTCCTCATGGATGATGAGCATTACTGAATGTCAAGTATGAGTACATTGTTTTAGAACTGTCAGACAATTCCAGAAAAGGCCACAGGCCCAATATCCTTCTGCAGAAACTAGCAGTTATACCTGATCAGAGGGTGGGTATTTTTGCTAGTTCTTTCTAATGCACCCCCCAGTGGCACAGTGGTATGTCTGCAGACTTACAATGCCAGAAACTGGGTTTTGATACCTGTGATAGCCCATTGTGTAGCTTTGTGCTTAATTGCAAACAAACAAACAATCTTTTTAATGCTGGGTTCCACTAACCATTGCACCAATTACTGGAATTTACCTAAATCTTAAGAATAACAGAAAAAGTTTTTTGTAAGACCATTAAAAAAGTTCACAAACCACATGAATCTGTAAAGCAGACAGGGATCTTGTAAGATTGAAACACTGGAAGATATATCTATGCCTTGTAGGGTCTTGACAAGAAGATTTAAATCTTTTGTGCCATGACTGCTACAAGTACAACAGGAATATATAAATATTATGAATTTCTGGACAAGATAAATGTTTTGGCATCAGAATTCCAAAGGACATACATGTGTCATATGTTTGATAGTCTGTTGTTTTTCTGTGTTGATTTGTGATTCAGTGTTGAGTTACAAACTTAACATTTTAAGTTAAATCTTTGAATTAATCTACATTTTCTATAGTAGGAATAAAATTAAACAAGTTGGTCACATCTGAATGCTTTCAAGTACCCATTTCATGTACAAATAATTAATTTTACACTAATGTTGAATGATTAATATATTTCAAGAATCCATTGGATTGTTAAGATAATATTCTAAGGTTTAATGTATGATTCATGCAAGAACAGGGGATTTAGTAAACAATACTTAAGTTGAGATTGATAGGTAATTTTAATTTAAAGTAAGTTAAAATCAAATAGTGTGTTCCAGATTTTCATTATATGTCAACATTGAATTTTTTTAAAAACATTTTATTTTCTCAGTGAGGTTGGGGATGTAAGGAAAATGTGTTGATAGATTTCTCTGTGTTGTGTTTTGGTGGTTGGTTTCTCTTCCAAGAACTTCAAACTGAAATTAATTGAGTAACTATTTAATACTAAGATCAGATTGAAATCTCTAAAACCCATTGTTCAACTGTAACTCACTTTTAACAGAAACCACCTCTCAATCCTTTAAGCCTACCTCAGTTATTACAAGTTTTTCTTAATGTTGTGTGAGTTCCTAGTCAACTTCAAGCCTACTTCAGTTATTACAAGGGTTTCATGCAATATCAAGTCTTTCTTCATTACTGTGCAAGCTTCTCGTCAACTTCAAGCCTACTTCAGTTATTACAAGGGTTTTGTGCAGTATCAAGTTTGTCTTCATTACTCAACGAGTTCCTAGTCAACTTCACGCCCACTTCAGTTATTACAAGGGTGTCATACAGTATCAAGTTTGTCTTCATTACTGTGCAAGTTCCTGGTCAACTTCACTTATTATAAGGGTTTCATGCAGTATCAAGTCTGTCTTCATTACTTAATGAGTTCCTAGTCAACTTCAAGCCTACTTCAGTTATTACAAGGGTTTCATGCAGTATCAAGTCAATTTCAAGCAGCCTGGCATGGCCAGATGGTTAGGGTGTTTGACTCACAATTTGAGAGTCACGAGTTTGAATCCCTGTCCCACCAAATATGCTCATCTTTCCAACTGTGGGGGCTTTATAATATGATGGTCAATTCCACTATTTGTTGGTAAAAGAGTAGCCCAAGAGTTGGCAGTGGAGATGACTAGCTGCCTTCCCTCTAGTCTTTTACTGCTAAGTTAGGGATGGCTAGTGCAGATAGCCCTCGTATAGCTTTGCCTGAAATTCAAACCAAATCAACTTCAGGTCTACTTCAGTTATTACAAAGGTTTCATGCAGCATCAAGTCTGTATTCATTACTGTGCAAGTTCCTAGTCAACTGCAAGCCTACTTCATCTATTACAAGGGTTTCATGCACTATGAAGCCTGTCTTCATTCCTTAATGAACTCCTAGTCAATTTTAAGCCTACCCCAATCATATTGAGGATTTTTCCCAATACTGAGTTTGAATTTGTTATTGTGAGTCAAATCTGCCTCAGTTATTGTTAGGATTTCTAGTTCAAAGTCAAATCTGAGTCACATACTTATAGAATGCCTGTTGGGTATCATGCTTGTCTTAGTTACTGTGATGTTCCTTACCCAGTGCCAATTCTGTCTTAAGTTACTGCAAGAACTGTCAGCTAGCTTTAAAGCTTCTTTTCTTACTGTAAATATTATCAGCAACCTTTATGTTTTTTCTCAGTTCATGAGGGTTTTTAACAAACTTCTTATTCTGCCTCACCCTTTTAGTTGCTCTACTTATTAGTAATTGTGACAGTTTCTCTATAACTTCAGTTTTAACTCAGTTTATGGATTAACACCCTTTGTTAGGTCTGTTTTATGTTCTTTATGACCTCCTAGCTCCCAACTATATGTTGTGATGGTTCACACACTTAATTTTAATTACTGTAAAATTTCCTAGACATTTCTAAATCTGTATCAACTGCTGTAGAGGCTCTCGCCTAGGTTTTAAATCTTTCTCAATTGCTTGAGATTTTAATATATTTTGGCCTGTTATTTTCATTGATGGTAGTATTTATTAAATTCTTTAGTCTTTTTGTCACATCTGAAAGTTCCCATAACAAATAATGTAAGGTTTTTTTCTCTCTGATGGTTTCTAGAAGTGTTTCCTTGGTTTATAAGTAATATCATTGTTTCAATAAATGCAACTGTTTTTCTTGATCTTGCTTGTATTTTAATCAAGAAGAGTGCATATGCATTATTAAAGTATGTCAAAGTGCTCAAGAGATGAGGAAGCAAATATTTTGAACGGCTGGATGTCCTAGTTTAGTAAGCCAATGGATAAATCTGTTAGTGCAGAAAAGACTCCCATTAGGAATCAATGAAAGGACACTTTCTAAAATAAATCTTTACATGAAAAAGCCAATAAATGAAAAGAGACTGGCCCCATTACCACAGTCTCTTTTTTTTTTTTCACTTATTGATTTGTTTCACATAAAAGTTTATGTTAGAATATTTGTTGGTCTCTTAGTGTACAAGTTTGAGATCTTCTGTATTACACAGTTCTGGTAGATATTTTCTTTTGATCAGGACCAGGAGAGTCACCAGGACACAAATGGTTTGAGGTGGAAGGCTCTACAGAAGACAGATCTGAACAGAGATTCATTGGTAGCTCTGATGGAATGGAAAGTCGAGATTCCATTCCTTTCAACCTTTCCATTAAGGAAAGTTCCAGGACTCGCCCTATATATAGAAATTAGGTTAGAAGTGATGTTCCTAGTTAATCTAAACAATAAGCTAGATATACCAACAGCAGTCAAAGGTTATAAAGGTACATAGTACTGGACACTAAATCTACATGATAGACTATGGTTACCACCTTTCATGCAGACAAAATTAGGATAGCAGAATACTTAAAGTATATTATTTAATATAAGAAAATATCATTCATAAATCAAAATATATTACCAATGTACACCTTAGGTATTTATTTTTCTTAGGGAACCTTATATAACTTTTATTTTTCCATCTTTTTTTGCCTGGCATCTTGTAAAATTGAAAATATATTTTATGTTGGTTTTTCCTGCCTGCTTCATATTGTTGCGTCAGCGAGGTCACGTGACTAGTGTCACGCCACATTTTCTAGAAATATCCTGTTCTTTCGTGAATGCCCTAGCATTTACTAGATTGGGGGTAGGATGGTATATATAAGATGGTCACAACGTGACGGAAGGACAGTGTAATGAGCAATTGAATGTATGTGGACACAATATTGTTGGCCTCGTGAGACGTGAATTATAGTTTTGTTATAGAGCGACTGTTGAAATTAAGTGTATCGTAAAGTTGTATTCGGAAAGAATAAACCAGTTTTATTTAAGAAAGGACTTGTGTCGCTAAAGTTTCGTCGGAACGAAGTTACGGAAAATCAACGACTGGAGGCGTAACAAATTGGTGTGTGAAGTGGGATAAAAAACTGGAAACGGGAAGCGGCAAATCAAACTACATCCTAGCAGACTTAATGGCAGCAATACAAGAACACCAAAAGAAACAAGAAGAATGAGAAGAGAAATTACAACAGTTATTAGAGGAAAGAGAAAATAAACAAGAAGAACGAGAAGAGAAATTACAATAGTTGTTAGAGGAAAAAGAAAATAAACGAGAAGAGAAATTACAACAGTTGTTAGAGGAAAAAGAAAAGAAACAAGAAGAACGAGAAGAGAAATTACAACAGTTGTTAGAGGAAAAAGAAAAGAAACTAGAATAACGAGAAGAGAAATTACAACAGTTGTTAGAGGGAAAAGAAACAAGAAGAACGAGAGAATAAACAAGAAGAGAGATTACAGCAGTTGCAAGAAAACCTGCAACAGTGGCAGCTCGAACAGTAAAATAAACAAGAAGAGAGATTACAACGGCTATTGGAGGAGAAAGAAAATAAACAAGAACATAAATTACAGCAGTTGTTGGAGGAAAAAGAAAAGAAACAAGAAGAACGAGAAAAGAAACAAGAAGAGAGATTACAGCAGTGGCAACTGGAACAAGAAAGGAAACAGGAAGAAAGTCAGCAGCAACTACAGGAAAGTCAACAACAGTGGCAAGAAGTACAAATGGAAAATTATCTAATTCGCTTTTAAATTTACTAATATCCTTTAATGTTCCTTGTGTAAAAGACAATAAATCGGATACATTAACCATCGACTTAATCAGCCCCAGACAATGGCAAGCCCCTTCCAGACCCTGCAGCTAAATCCTAATGCAGACATCTTCAGCCCTGTTAGAAGTCACATCCCAGATATGAATGTCAGTAAAAGGAATGATCCAGTGCGAAGAATGCCACAGGAATTCGATGGGAAGGCACCGTGGGAAGCATATAAAGCACAATTTGAGCTACTGGCAGAGATGAATGGATGGACAGAGGAGCAGAAAGCAGTATATCTGGCAACGAGCTTGAAAGGACAACCACTGGAAATACTTGGACAGTTGTCAGCAGACGACAGGCACAACTATAGAGCACAGGTAGCGGCTCTAGAACAGAGGTACGGAACCCAAAATCAGTCAGAAGTCTACAGGGCTAGGTTTAGGACTAGAGTCCGTGCTAAAGGGGAGAGTATACAAGAGCTGGCACAGGATTTGAAAAGCATGGCACACAAGGCCTACCCAACTGCACCACCCGATCTCCTCAAGTTGTTGCTGAGGGATCAGTTCCTAGATGCCTTGGACAGTCCACAACTAAAGATACAAGTGAAGCAAGCACACCCCTCTACCATGCAGGATGCAATGGCCAGAGCTCTCGAATTTGAATCTTACGTTAAGTCCAGCACAAAGATACCAAGGTTGGTACAGTCATCTGGATTCAAGGTCAGAAGAGGTCAGCTTTCAGAGAAGTTTGAGGGACTTTGCTGGCACTGTAACACACCTGGGCACAAGAGAGCTCAATGCTGGCATCTTCAACACAGGGGAGATGATACATCAGGAAAGGCTGCTACCCAGAAAGGCTGTTGGAACTGTGGGGAACAAGGACATCTGAGGAGCCAGTGTAAGAAGAATATTACCAACAAGTCAGCCTCAAGGAGACCAGTAGTGGTTAGTGTTGAGAGACGCTCACCAAACCCCATCATAAAAGTCCCAATAGCTAGGTGTAAAATGCCAAGCACACACAGTGTCTATGTGACAGGAAAGCTGGATGGCCAAAGGTGCAACTTTGTTATAGATTCTGCGTGTCAGCAAACCCTTGTGAGCATCAAGGTGTCAGATCACAAAGGAGTACCAGAAGCCATACAGAAGCTTTGTGGTGTGACAGGACATTCTACAAGGCTGTGGGGACCAGTGTGGGTAATTATTGAGCTCATGGGCATAAAGGACAGACAGAAAGTACACTTGGCTGACATTGAAGACGAATGCATATTAGGATTGGACTATCTACTACAAAGGAAGTTTGTAATTGATTTTGATAAAATGACGTTTGGGAAAAAAAATGTCTGGTAACTGTTAAAAGAGAGGTTGAACTAATTAGGTGCCATCAAGGTGAAGTCAAAGTGACTGAAGAAGTTGATGATGGTGAAGTGGAACCAGGCATATATATTATGGTAGAACAGGAGAAAGATCAAGATTTGAAGCCAATAACTGACTTTTTAAAAGCAAATGTTTTGTG
>NW_013669090.1:0-3230 GCF_000517525.1 Limulus polyphemus
AAAGACTTGAAGC
Source organism: Limulus polyphemus (assembly GCF_000517525.1). NCBI lineage: Eukaryota > Metazoa > Arthropoda > Merostomata > Xiphosura > Limulidae > Limulus > Limulus polyphemus. Next base: position 14 of record NW_013669090.1, read on the forward strand.
CTCTGACTCCATATAATGTCTAGGAACTTTGTGTTTGAAAAATTATGTTAGAATATTCTAACATAATTTTTCAAACGCACAATAGTTTATCCACCTTCAACTGCTACAAGAAGACAGAAAATACTTTTTAAAACATACGGGAGCCCAATATTTTGGACTAACTGTCAAATAATCTTAATTTAAGTACTAAAGAAAGCTCCAATTATAATAATTTGACGCGTGTAATGGTTTCTAATGACAACGCTTTCTTCTTCATCACTCGAACTGAAATAATTTTACATCTTACACGATTCTAGACTCATAAACCAAGTATTAAGTATTAAGAAGAATCATCATCCACTACGTTTATTCTTTGACAAAGTTAATATGAGAGGTTTAGGTTATCCAAGGGAAAAACAAAAAAAAAGTTTATATTAAATAATGCAGTCCAAGTTTAGATTAGGTATCGTAATGCTTAAGAATATTTCAACTAATAAATTTAACCTTACCGGAGGGTTCCTTGGCGTTTAGACCCTAAAGTAGTAGCGGATTCACTAAGTCTGGAATGTTCAGATGCATCTGAAAAATAAAATATATGCACTCACTGTTCAAGATATTAAAGTCTTTATAAATACAGAAGAAAAAAATCTGATCAAACTCACTACCTGTTACAAGAAGTAGATTAGTTCTGAAAAACAAAAGTCAGTTCACATCAAAACCACATATTGGATTTTCTAGTAATGCCTACTTTTCAGTACAGTCAACAACACGAGTTGTTTCCCATTGGAGTTAACCGAGTTCTTACTGTAAACTGCGAGACTGAGCGAAACTCAGACCTCTGATCTGAACAGATATGGTTCTTATTTAAGTGGAAACTGGTGGTGATTATTGTTGTTGTTTTGAAGTTAAGCACAAAGCTACACAATGGATTATCTGTGCTCTGCTCACCACGGGTATCGAAACCCGGTTTCTAGCATTGTAAGTCCGCAGATATACCGCTGTACCACTGGGGGGCAACTAGTGGTGAGCTTCGGAACTTAAAACGTCCTTTTGCAATGAAGATTATTAAAGTTTTGTATAACAGAAATTATACTGGAATAAAATACGAGCTAAAGTCGAATCAGAATTGTAGACTGAGGACTTTGTACTGAAACATGGATGTAATAACGCGATGATTTCATTCCTAGTCACTTCATAACCTCCAGCAGTGGTAACCTTCAAATCTAACCTACGCTTCCCATTCTTCCAAAGAGCCCGAGCAGCGTGAATAAATAAATTTCTTTACAATGTACAATAAAATTATAATCCTTCATTTATACTATAAAGCGATTTGTGTCTGTATGTAGGTTTGTTTGTCTGTGATGAAAGTTTTCTAACTTCCCGACCACTAATTATCTATGAAATTTTCAGGGAATGTTGGGTATAGCCCAGAGGATTCTTAAAAGTCCTTTAATGTTTTTTTTTTGTTTATTTTAATTTTTACCAGTTTCACAGTCATTTCAAACCTCACCTTCCCTTGCTTATTGTCTTAGTGCCGGCGAAATGACGCACGTGCACTCTTCCCAACGAAGTAAATGTCGCATCTGGTGCAAGTACCTTTCTGCAAAACAAATATGTATTATTAATAAATTTGAAGGTGGACAACTGCACGATCTTGAAGTTACTGCATATTGTCAAATGTTTATTATTTTCAACATGAACAACATGATATGCGCAGAAGCGTCATTTCACGAAAGTCTGGAGGGGGGGGGCAAAGAAGCCTGACATCACATGGCGTAATTTGTGTGTATGTGTTAATCCGACCTGTCTAGAAATGCCCTCTCCCGAGCTTTAGAAGACATTCTGCCCCCCTAAGAAAATGATGCCCTTGATTATGCGATACATGGCTTAAACGACTGGTCCAGAGATCCCCAGGACTTCTGGCAAGAAGGAAAAGAACCCGTCAGCAGCATCGAACGCTAACACGGTTACTCTTAACTAAACAGCAGGATTGGAAATCGTACTTATAGGGCCCCCACTATTGAAAGTGCTAACCACTTGGCTACGCACAAGCCTAAGGCCAAAAAACCAACATAAAACACTTATTAAGTTGTGCCTTCTAAAAACGGTTTAGGAGCAAGGTTTATTATGCTACCTATAATGGTTAATAACAACTTGACATTTATACACAATGTTTTTTAAATCAGTGAGCATGTGATTTGACATTTCTATTCCAAATTTTTTTTAATCAAGTATCGAGGTTAAGTAGCTGTGGTTTACGTAAAAGTGTAGCACTTACCAGCAATAAAAATATGAGTAAAATACATTTTTCCCGCTGTTACAATAAATGTCAAGCAGTCTGTACCACTCAGCTGATAATGGTTTTGGTTTTCTTTTCGTCAACCCGTTTGAATATTTAACGTAACAACAGACGTTGAGTTCAAACATACCACCACAGCAAGTTTGGGCCTTTTAAAATCTAATGTAAATCACCTTTACCGCAACACTAAATGCTAAAGTAGTTTTCAGTGTATCTCTTATACAGAGCCTGAGTAAGCTATTATCAGTACACAGAACATGGGCAAGGCGTTAGTTATGAGTGTACAATCTTCAGAGGAAACATACACCATATTCGTATAATGAATAATCGTTTTAACTTTGGAAAGATACATTGTTTAATTAATTTCGTCGTTCATCCAGTGAATATGAATGACTTCTGATAGTCTTTTACTAAGTTATCGCGTTTGTCTGTAAATATTAGACTGTTATTGCTTTCTTTTTCCTACCCAAGAAGATTATTTTTTTTATTGTCAGGTATAATTCTTATCAGACTCTTAAAACCATAAGAATAATATTTTTTATTGTCAGGTATAATTCTTATCAGACTCTTAAAATCACAAGAATAATGTTTTTAATTGTCAGGTATAATCCTTATCAGACTCTTAAAACCATAAGAATAATATTTTTAATTGTAAAGTATAATCCTAATCAGACTCTTAAAATCACAAGAATAATGTTTTTAATTGTCAGGTATAATCCTTATCAGACTCTTAAAATCACAAAAATAATATTTTTTATTGTCAGGTATAATCCTTATCAAACTCTAAAAATCACAAGAATAATGTTTTAATTGTCAGGCATAATCCTTATCAGACTCTTAAAACCATAAGAATAATATTTTTAATTGTCAGGTATAATCCTTATCAGACTCTTAAAACCATAAGAATAATATTTTTAATTGTCAGGTATAATCCTTATC
>NW_013669090.1:3894-11284 GCF_000517525.1 Limulus polyphemus
CGGACTCTTAAAATCACAAAAATAATATTTTTTATTGTCAGGTATAATCCTTATCAGACTCTTAAAATCACAAAAATAATATTTTTGTTGTCAGGTATAATCCTTATCAGACTCTTAAAATCACAAAAATAATATTTTTTATTGTCAGGTATAATTCTTATCAGACTCTTAAAATCACAAGAATAATGTTTTTAATTGTCAGGTATAATCCTTATCAGACTCTTAAAATCACAAGAATAATGTTTTTATTGTCAGGTATAATCCTTATCGGACTCTTAAAATCACAAAAATAATATTTTTATTGTCAGGTATAATCCTTATCAGACTCTTAAAATCACAAAAATAATATTTTTGTTGTCAGGTATAATCCTTATCAGACTCTTAAAATCACAAAAATAATATTTTTGTTGTCAGGTATAATCCTTATCAGACTCTAACAATCACAATAATAATGTTTTTAATTATCAGGTATAATCCTTATCAGATTCTTAAAATCATAAGAATAATATTTTTATTGTCACGTGTCCTCCTTATCAGTATTTCAAAAATCATAATAATAGTATTAGTATTGTCACGTATCGTTCGCACCAGTATTTAAAAAAAAAGTGTAATAGTATTTTTATTACCACCTATAAGCTTTACCAATTTCTCAAACATCACAAATTTTTTTTATTGCCACGTATCTCCTTATCAGACTCTTAGAGTCACAAGAATAATATATTTTTATTGTCACGTGTCCTCATTATGAATCGCTCTAAATTACTAGAAATATGTTGTTATCCTTATCGGTGTCTTTCAAAAAATTGCTACCATAACTTTAGTTTTGAGGATTATCTCTCATATATCATTACAATACTGTCATTATATTACATTAGTATAGCCCCCTCTCGCAATTTATATATGAAAATAATCTTATTGTCAAACATAATCGTTATCCATATCTCTACAATACAACTACAATATTGATATTTTTTGTCACGTTACATTGTTAAGTATATCTCTACAATACTACAATATTGATATTTTTGTCACGTTACATTGTTAAGTATATCTCTACAATATTGATATTTTTTGTCACGTTACATTGTTAAGTATATCTCTACAATAATACTACAATATTGATATTTTTGTCACGTAACATTGTTAAGTATATCTCTAAAGGGGGAACAATTATAACGTCGTTGTTTGTTATTAAGCACATAGCTACACAAAGGGCTATCTGTGCTGTGCCCACCACCGGTATCGAAACCCGGTTTCTAGCAATATTAGTTCGCAGATAAACCACTGGGGGCTATTATAATGTCATTTATATTATTACTTATCATTCTTATTAGTCTCTATATTTCAGCATTTCTCAATCATCGGTCCGTCACAACCACCTTGCCAGTCGGTAGGATTTCACGAAAACAAACAAAACTGACAAACATTCATATGCAATTAATGGATTTTCGTTGTACTTGTATTTTAGTGATTCACGACAGTTTAGGGAAGCAGTGAGCCAACCCTTGGTACCAAAATGGTGAGAAAACGCGGTCTCATTTGTTCAAATAACAGTTCAATAGCCATGTATCGGGTACAAAAAAAAAAGAAAATATACAATTTCAAGACTTAGTTCCTATCATCGCCTATAAAAATAAGAATTCTGTGAAACTTTGGAACGGATACGTTATTTTGATACATATCAACGATTGTCTGATATTACATATAAACCTATTAAGTCTTTACTAAAAAAAGAACCACTAGTAAAGATTTTTAAAAAATGTAAATATATCAGTCTCAGAGAATACGAAACATCACTTACCAGCAACAAGAATTACAAAATATCCGTTGATTGGAAACGATATGAAAATACAATCCTTTCATGACAATTCCTCTTTCATGGTACATGTTAAATACTCTGTATGATACAGAGTATTTAAAACCAATTATTCCTGTAAATGTTGTCCTAATTTTACCGTGAGAAACTATTAAAATACATCAATCTTAATATGAATGTTTAGTCCTAACATAATTTTAATGCGATAAATATTGCGATTTTTTATGAAATTTAAAATGACCAAGAAAACGTATTTCACGGAGGTGCTCAATAGGAAAAAAATAATAAATTAAGAACAACAACAACAACAACATTTACAAGCTAACACCACGACAGTTAACATTCACGCACCTTACAGTTAAAATGTTACGGACGTCCATATTAACCTACCTCCCGCATCAGAAGTCAAATTGTGTTGATACTGAAGTAATAGTAAAGATATTAGTTTTCTCTTAGTAAAATGCCAAACTTCAAACCGTGTCTTTGTCGCTTTCCTGTCGCTCTAGTAGTCTTGAAACCCCAGCCGTCGACATCCACTGGCGATGACTGCGGGTCTTGGAAGGAAACACAATTCGCATTGCAGTTCTATCTAGCGCCATCTCATTCTCTCTCTCTCTCTCTCATTTACTTTCTGTCTCTACTTTAAAACCTGGCTTCTCTAATCGATCAGCAAGTAACAAAATGCCTGGCGCTAGTGCCCGATTACAAGCGTGTAGCAAGTCGGGCTCACTGCAGTCATCTTAAAGAGGTATTGATTGTTGAAACAATCTTTACAAGAAAATGTGAATTTCTGAGCAAGGATTTAGCAAGCAGATCTCAACTTGCCTCTCATCGAGGTGACAGGACCTAACTAGCACGTGGGCGTTCTCTTCCTAATATTGTATAAATTTATCCAATGTATGTTAACAGATATACAGAATTGATCACATAATGTTCTAGCGCACGAACTCCGAACATTTCTGCATGACATAAGAGGTTGTAAAAAAATTTATATGTTTGTTTGGTTTTTATTTTGTTTGGCGTTTCATAGCGCAAAGCAACCAGGTTATCTGCGCCCCAAAAGATTTAGTAAGAGCTACTTTTATATCTCATAATGACACGGTAAACTTACACTTCTATCCCATACAGAACTGTAGTGTGTGTTTCGTTTTCCTACCGAAACTCTTTTTAAAGCATATTTTAAGAACATTAATTAAAGAAACAACAATTTTTATATATAAAAACTAACGATGTATAATACGATTGTAAGAAAACGCTTATACCTGTTCTTGTAATAAATCAACAAACATCGATTTGTAAGCACAGTCATACTTATTGTATTTATTTCTGTAGTAAATATCATTGTGCTTACAAATCGTTAATTTATAATTGTATGATCGTAGTGTGCTTTCCTACACAAATAGTTTATTCAAGTTCTTCAAGATAGTCAAAACACAGAATTCAAAACACAAGTGAATAGCAAAAGAAAAACATTAATTTTTGCCTAGGTAGAATAAACAGTTTACACTGTGTAAAATTGTTTATACTGTCAGCTCTTAGAATCTGAAGATAAAATCCACATGTTCTGACTGACACATACTCATGAACTAGACGTGCAAAAATACAAACATTGGTATAATGACGCCTCTGAGATATAATTACACCTCTGGAGTATAATTGCGCATTAAAAAGATTCAAAATTATTCACGATCTAAATAATAATAGAAGCAGAATATAATATAATAGTACAAATTTATTGTTCGTCATAGAAGTTAAGTGAACAGAATGAACATTTGCTCTGTGCAATGCGATACAGTGGATTTGTGTGGGTGTTCAAACCTCAATCCCATGTTCCAAATTTTTCATAAGCCGTGATTAAAATAAAATATAAATTTCGTACAAGCAGACATCGATAATAACACTCTTATTGAGGTAAATACAACAAACACCAATGACAGTGTACTTCAGTGAGGTAAAATACAACAAACGCCAACGACAGTGTACTTCAGTGAGGTAAAATACAACAAACGCCAATGACAGTGTACTTCAGTGAGGTAAAATACAACAAACACCAATGACAGCGTACCTCAGTCAGGTAAAATACAACAAACACCAATGATAGCGTACCTCAGTTAGGTGAAATTCAACAAACACCAGTGACAGCATACCTCAACGACGTAAGATACAACAAAATACCAATGACAGCGAACTTCAGTGAGATAAAATACAACAAACACCAATGACAGCGTACCTCTGTGAAATAAAATATAACAAACTCTAACGCATATCACTTTGGGGAAGAAAAATTTTCATATTGTTTCTGTTTCTTCAATATACTTAGAAATTACCACCACTGGCCAACAATAACAAGCTTGACTCTGAGTTCAGTGTAAACGGTTCTTAAAAATCATTGTTTTTTTTGTTTTTTCAATTTCGCGCAAAGTTACTCGAGAGCTATCGATTCTACCCGTCCCTAATTTAGAAGCCCTGGACTAGAGGGAAGGCAGCTAGTCAACATCACCCACTGCCAACTCATGGGTTACTGTTTTCCAAGAAAAAATGGAATTGACCGTCACATTATAACGTTCCCACGGCTGGCATGTTTTTGGTGGGACGGGGATTCGAACCCCCGACCCTCAGATTGCGAGTCGAGCGCCATAACCACGAAGAAGGAGACAAGACCCAAGGTCAAACGAACAGCAAACACTCTTACAATTTACAAACCAAGATAATGATACACTAAGAAAAGGGATCAATTTCTGAGTCGAGTGCCTTAACCATCAAGCTCTTAATGCTGAACAGTGTATAGAATATTCTCCAGTAAAGCCCGCCAGAAAAATGGACTAGATTTTACCGTAAAAACTACGACAGAACCTGTTTCAAAAAATGAGGCATCTCAACTGTTTACAAAGTTGGGCGAGTCCTACGTAAAATCACGAACGGTTTTTAAGAAAGCTATTTACTACAGGGTGTTGAAGCAAACCCTCCATTGTGTGGGAAACACGACAAACGTAAAAAAGAACAAATAAGTCGAGTCTATCTGGAAACTTCTGTGTCAGTGATTCCACGGTGATGCAGGAAACCCATATATAATTGGACATATACGTTCAGGATCAACCATTGAGCCGCCATTCCACTCACTCAAGCACAGGCCCTCTCAGAGGTTTAGAGAGGCCCGGGCCACTTCTATATTTTGAGGCCCCTGACTATAATAATAATAATGAACAATGACACATGAAAACAAAATAAAACCATCATTAGTCCAAAAGTTTGTTTGCTTTTTTTTATTTTGCGCAAAGCTACAAGAGGGCTATCTGCGCTAGCCGTCCCTAATTTAGCAGTTTAAGACTAGAGGGAAAGCAGCTAGTCATCACCACCAATGAATTTATAGTTATAACGCCCCCACGTCTGAAAGGGCGAGCATGTTTGGTGGGACGGGGATTCGAACCCGCGACCAGCAGATTGCGAGTCTAGCGCCCTAACCACCTGGCCATGCCGGGCATAGCCCAAAAGAAAAGTGAAACATAATTTGAATATTCAATTTATACATATAATTTGCAGCTCTAAGCCGAGTGTGTCACACTTTAGTCTGATTGAGAGGCACATAAAAACAAACTTAACGAATGCAGAACATAACACGTGTCTAAATTTAAGGCCCCTTTTGAGCTTGAGGCCCGGGCCAAATGGTTCTCCTACCCCCCTCTAATGTTGGCCATACTGATGCAGAAATATTTTGGGCAGAAGTAGTCCTTAATTATATAAATATGAATTTCACACTTAACTTTTTTTTTTTTACTGAGAGTGGTTTTTTTTGTTGTTGTTTGAAACGTTGACTCTAATGTGAACATATTATAAAAGTAACTAACAAAAGGCCAAAACCTTTCGTAAACATGCCCAATGTATCGTCGCGACGTCTTCTTGGTTTTCAACTGCTCTTTAGCCTAAAACAATTTCTTGTAACAGGTTCTTCAAGTAGCGTGTTTGTTCTGTTGGCGTAACGGGTCCGACAAGTAATTAGGCACAAGGGGTTTCTCCAGTGTGTAAAATTACAGCTTTTATTTAACTGGTAAACACGTTATAAGGCTTCTCATCAACTATCACTATTTAGTGGTATGTGGGAAAAATAAAAGCACAGAATAATCTAGTTTTCGTGGGAAATTAAAAAGTTAAGAAAATTAACAATATTTTTCATTATTGTTTCTATTAGTATGATATAGTTTTGACATAGAACCTATTTTAATATAAGAAATTGACGTTCTTTTCAATAACCTCAAAACGTATGTGCTGCGCTTTGTGGAAGCAGAAAGGCCAAACGTTCTTCGAGTAATAGCTGTGTATGATGTTAATTTGTTATTAATTTATTTTAAGTCTCAGCTTTTCTCTCTTTTCTTATCACTTTAATTTGCAGTTGGACTGGGCGTTGTCCAATGGTTAGAATGCCGCATTTTGAGTCCGTGGGTCCGTTATAAGCGTGACCATCAAATCTATTTGCAGTGTCAAGGTTTCGTTTGGTTTGTTAAATGCACGAAAAACTATCTGCGCAAGCCGTCTCTGATAGGCTGGAGGGAAGATAGCTAGTCAACACAACCAACCGCCAACTCTCAGGTTACTATTTTATCAGCAAAAAGTGGGATTGAACGTCACAATATAACACCCCCACAGCCAAAAGGGCTAGCACGTTCGATGACGGGGATTCGGACCTGCGGCTTAGAATGCTCTAACCACCAGGCCATGCCAGACCTGCAGTGTCAAGAATAGCACAATAGTTGGCTGTGGGTGGGATTATACATGTGACGATCAAATCCCAGTATTGCAAGTGTCGAGAGTAGAACAAAAGTTGGCGGTGGGTGGTGTTGACTAGCTGCCTTCCCTGTGGCATATCACCTCAAAATTAGGAATGGTTAGAGAAAATAGACTTCGTGAAGCTTTGTGTAAATTTCAACAAAACAAATTTTCAGCTTCGCGCTAACTTCACGTGAACCTGTTAGGTGACGCGAAACGACATCAATATTTAATTCATTCACAAGCTTAAAATGGTTATTCTGTAACGATTAAAATTTAAATACTCGTACATATTAACGTCTTTTATTTCCCAGAAGTGAGTAGTAAGGGGCGTATCTTCAATCTGCTTAATCCTTCACAGATCATACTTCGGGGGCGTACTATCATTCACCATGTCGAAACATTATATTGAATAACAAATGAAAGAAAAACGTTAAAAGCTGTAGAAGATAATATCGGTCTCTTCAGCTGCCTACAAGTTTCATAGATGTGGAGTGAAAAGAAAGGGAGCTATGAGAAATAGAGTTGGGGAAAGAAAAGGTTTGTTTGTAATTATGCACAACAATGGGATATCTGTGCTCTGCCCACCACGGGTATCGAAACGCGGTTTCTAGCGTTGTAAGTCCGCAGACATACCGCTGTGCCACTGGGGGGGCTGGAAAGAAAAGGAAGTACAGTGGGTTAAATACAGTGCCTTGCAAAATTTTTCACCCCCTGCAAAGTTTCTACATTTTGTTGCCATTTGAGCTTGCAATCATGAAACTTTCAAATGGGACTTTATATTTAGAATCTACACAATCTAACTCCAAACTG
>NW_013669090.1:12284-17719 GCF_000517525.1 Limulus polyphemus
GGTAACATGAACTATTTAAATTTTATGGTATATATATATATATTATTTTTTTTTTTGGAGAGAAGCACTCGATATTGAAAGAAAGAACTCGAGTTTTTTTTTATTATTACGCGTGTTCTAAAGATGCAATTAGTAAAAAATAAATAAATTGACGATTAAGCGAAAAACACCCAAAATATAACATACACTAATAGGCAGAAAGATGGCTTAAATGGAATAGGAGGAACAGCGAATGAAACATTTCACCAAGACAAAATAATCTAATAATAATAAATACATTTGCCCTACAGGAATGTAGTTAAATATAGGACATCATAAATCACTGATGGAGAAAACAGTTTATTCAATATGATATACAACCTCTCATATTATCAATTCTTTGGCCCAAATTATTTTATTTTTTTACTTAAAGGTTTAATTTACAATTCGTTTAGCAGCCTAATATATTCAGGCAATAAAACTCTAAACGGTAATATGGATGATTTAGCTAATTAAAAACTACTGTTTCTGTCGCGATATTTAAATTCTGGCATAGTTACTACATCTGTTGATGTTATACAAAGTTTCAAAATGTGTTGATTAAACTCCAATAAAACTAAATCACTGTGACGATAAAGTCCAGCTAAAAGACACTATTATTTTTTTTTCAATCAAAGGAAAAGTAAATAAAACATCAAACTGAAACCTATTTTGCATATCATCTTAATAACTAATCAACCTATTTTGATCAATTCAACAAGATAATGATAATATATTCATCTTAGAGTCAAGTATAACTGTCAGATTAGATATAAGATTGGATCGGATGTAGCCTCGTGGTTAGTGTGCCCGGCCTATGAATATGAGAGTTTATGGTTCGCATCCCGTTGCCACAAAAGCGAGATCCGCGCTTTGAACCTGTGGTTGCGTTATAAGAGCAACGGTCAAATCCCACTATTCAGTCATAAAATAGCACCCCAAGAGTTGGTAGTGGGTGCTGTTGACTAGTTACCTTCCCTCGAATCCAGGGATCGGCAATCCCTTAAAGAAGAACTTTTTCTTTTGTCTATGACCAAAACACCTCGAGAGCAGCAGCATGCATGAATATGATTTTATTTGTTTGTTTGTTTGAAGTTAAGCGGTTTCTAGCGTTGTAAGTCAACAGACATGCCGCTGTGCCACTGGGGGGCGCATGAATACACTAAATATTAACATACGATAAACTTACTTCAAGAAGAAATATGGAAATGAAGAAAAAATACACGAGGAATGAAATGTGTCGCACAATAATAAGTATCTTCTATTCAGGTATACATTTTTATTCTTCTTAGCAAACCAAACAGTTTAACTTTAATAGCTATATATAAAACTTGTTTGTTTTTAATTAAACTTATCGCCACTTTTAATGTGACTTCTTTCAAGAGTTGTTGCTTGTTTGTAATTAAGCACAAACCTACACAATGGGCTACCTGTGCTCTGCCCATCACGGGTATCTAAACCCGGATTCTAGCGTTGTAAGTCCGCAGACATATCGCCGTGCCACTGGGTGGCTCTTTCGAGGGTTACTCGATGTTTGGCGAATACCCCGTGATTTTTATTATTAGGCAGGACTCGAGACTCGCACACTTCAGTTAGCTCCTCAGTTTGCTTTTTGTGAATTTCATGTTAGAAAACACTTGCTCACAAAAGTATATTAATCCGAATTTTGACAGAAACCCAACCTCACAATGAGGCCTCGACACATCCGCTTACAGTTCACATTTAAATTCTAATTGGTTGAAAATTGTTGTGTTGGAAATATAGGCTTTGGAATTTGGATGTAAAATGGAAGCGGATGTGTAGAGCAACTGTATCCTGTTTCTTTTATGTAAAAAACAACAACAAACATTCAAAGAAATAAAACAAATATGATATTATCATGCCCTCTGTATGCCTGATTGAGTCTTTATTTTTTTTATTCTAACAAATCAGGATTTACGCTTTTAATTTTTTGGGAGTATTTATAAAGAGCCACATTCGGCTCGCGAGCTGCGGGTTGCTGACCTCTGCTCTAGTCTTTCAGTTCCAAATTAAGTACATCGATCGAAGGTCAGTGTTTCAAAGAAATCTCGAATTATCCGTGAAAAAAAGAATTACTAAAACTGAACGCGAACTGGATGCATTCCTAATTGTTTTTGGACATTTTTCTGAAGTTGTATTGAGGGAGAAAAGAAGTTTATTATCACGAATTGCATTGTTTCGTTCATCACGATAGAAAGAAAAATATGGAAAAATGTTTTTATATTTATTAAAAATAGTTTGATGCAAAATCCAAAATGGTTCCTTAAAAATAAACAACAGAAAAGTTCAAAACTGTGTACGTTTCTATTGACAAAGAAAGAATATTTCCTGAAGTTACGCCATTTGATGACATAATCACCGAGTTCAATAAGTTCCTTTTATATGGATGTACGAATGAGAATCATTTCTACACAATTATCAACAAAGTGACTAGTGCAATGAAACATCGTACTAAATAAAAACAAAAATGGAGTTACGAAGTCATGATTCACGTGGATATAAATACCATCGTAGTCTCAAATCTGACACATAGTCCTCATTTCATTTTCCCATTTATTTACGTTGTTATTATACTCAATGACTCCAAGAACGATACTTGACGCCCCCCTCCCATAACCACACACAAAATTCTTAGACTTTTAGTTTGTTTTCTGCTTCATAATTAGAATGTCCATCAGTAAGTTTTAACAAAAATGACAGGATATGTTAACAATTTGTGAACTAGTTTCGCAGTATGTATTAGATGTGCAAATTTGTTGTGAGTTCAAATTCTATTACAGTTGAAAATGAGTCTTCTACTCCAAAGGTATATAATTCACTGATTTTGGGTTTGTTTGTTTTTTGTTGTTGCGCATTTTGTTTTGTTCAAGCGCAAATTACACAATGCATTATCTGCACTATGATCCCCGCAAGGGTCGCACCCTGAATTCTAGCATTATAAATTCTGTCGCTGAGCAGCCTGAGGTTGCTTTTTGTTACGAAGAAAAACGTGTAATTTCCTCTTCCAAACCAACAATAAAAAGCAATACTCTTCTTTCCACGACGCCTTACTAACACACAGTGTGAAATGATGTGGTCTACTAAATGGGCTTCTTATTCTTATATCACTTGTAAAGTCCATATCACAGGTAATTACGTGTTAGACGAAGTTTTTAAATTTGGGTATTTTTTATGATACTGATGTTTGTAGAATTTCGCGCCAAAATACACAAGGACTGGCTGTGTCTATGTATGGACGTCCCTAATTTTGAACTGATACAGCTTGTCAACGGCACAAACCGCGAATTCTAATCAAATAGTGGGATCTGACTATCACTCTTATAACACACAACCTCAAAATATGGAGCGTATTTTTGTAGCAACGAGACATGGACCTTGAACACTGTGATCCACTGCACTGACATGCTAACTAAAAGGCCATTCACGGCCAAAACCTTAGACTTAGCTTGACAGTTACTCTATCCCAAAATTATGATCAGTGCATTATTCCTGCATTCAATTCATCAGAGTATGTTGATTAGTTATCTAAGAGTTTGTACGTAAACACTGGTGTATTGTTTATATTGTTGCGTAAGCTGAAATTTCGAGAAACTCTCCTCACGCCTATAAATATAACCAACACCACGCGCCAAAAGACAATAAATATTATTAATTTGGTAAAGTTGGGAATGCTATAAACTTCGGAAGCTATAACTGTGATTGTTATAACGCTTATTAATCGAGAAATTCAGATATTTGACCAGCAACGTTTATAGATTTCGAATATTACAAACCATTTAACTTCAGCGGATTCACATCGGCCATTAGTATTTTTACAAAAAATATTATATAACTTCATCGGTGGATAACTCGGCGTGTGTGGCCGGCGAAGAACGAAGAAAACAGAGCTATCTAGCTCCCTGTTAAGTGAATTATATCTACATCTACTCAAAATTAATTCGCGCATCGTGAACCCTCGATAAGTTATCTAGGAAGTTCCATACCAGATATAGGACTAAATATTGTTTGTAAGTTTGTAAAACTTTTGTACATAGATCATTATTTGTAATAACCATTATTGTAAATTGAGTTATTGTTCGTGTATTAAAATACATTTGTATAATAAAACTGTGTGTATCAATCTTGTTGGCAAGTGTCATAAATTGGATACATATCGACAGTTATTTAATTTATAAAGCTAAATTATCAATTAACTCAATTTCAGGCTATTCGAAATTATAATACTTTACGTAATAATTTGAAGACTCGTCCGGGATAAATTGTAATACGTAACACACCGCCCCCCAGTGGCACAGCAGTATCTCTGCGGATTTACAACGCTAGAAACCGAGTTTCGATACCCGTGATGGGTAGAGCACAGGTAGCCCATTGTGTAGCTTTATGCTTCATTCCAAACAAACAAAACGTAACACACCAAACATGCTCGCCTTTTCAATCGTGGGGGCGTTATGTGATGGTCAATACCACTATTCATTGGTAAAAGAGTAGCTCAAGAGTTTTGACGGTGGGTGGTGTTGACTAACTGCCTTCTCTGTAGTCTCTTACTGCTGAATTAGGAACGGATATCGCAGATAGCCCTTGTGTAGCTTTGCGCGAAATTTAAACCAAACTGAATCGTATCATATATAGTGCCGGAGTGGTAAGTTAGGGTTTCTTATGTGGCATTTTATTCGTGTATGGTGCCAAACGTGGTAAGTTAGGGTTTCTTATGTGGCATTTTATTCTTGTATGGTGCCAAACGTGGTAAGTTAGGGTTTCTTATACAGACAATAAACGACAGACTCTTAAATTACTCAAATAACACAGGCCTGCGAATATAAACTTCATAAAAATTGTTGGCATTTTATTCTTGTATGGTTAAAATGTCACATAAGAAACCCTAACTCACCACGTTTGGCACCATAAAAGAATAAAATGCCACATAAGAAACCCTAACTTACCACGTTTGGCTTTCTTGTATGGTGCCAAACAATCTTTTTTTTAAAAAAAAAGATAAACAATAATTTCCTTCGTTTAAGTCCAAAGTTAAAGAGTAAGATGATGATACCGTTAATTATTTCCGAGAATGTGTAATGTGTTCCAGAAACTGAGGTGGTTAATTTCTTCCACAGTTTATTTAAAAAATGCCAACATCGTATTGTGTGCCATTTCAAGACTTTTTTTTATAATTTATTTATATGTAGTCTTTAAAGTAATATAATCTAGAACCCAATGATAATATTAATCTAACTTGTATAATCAATATACGTAATATTAAGATTTCCAGAAGGTAAAAGCTATTAAGAACAACAGTTACAATACTAATGATACACCATCAACTTCAATAAAACTGACGTGAAACGATTGTTTGTTTGTTTGTTTTGGAATTTCGCGCAAAGCTACACGAGGGCTATCTG
>NW_013669090.1:18580-20764 GCF_000517525.1 Limulus polyphemus
CATTTACCAGACAGGATAAAGCTGGTACTATTACCACTACAACAAAAAGTCTATTAGCGCTGTAACAAAAGCTTTTAGGGTAAAGAAGGCAATATTTGCGCTGTAACAGAGCTTTCTGGCTAAAGATTGCAATATTATCGCTGTGACAAGAGCTTTTGGTCTAAAGAGGGTAATATTAGCGCTATAATAAAAGTTTTGGACTAACGTTGCACTATTGGTGCTCTAACACCATCGTACGTAAATTGTGACTCTAGGATCATTAGCAGCATAACTATGCCATGTAGCAAGTAACATCTACATACATATACAAACTTCTGTTTTCCACTTCTCAGTATGGTAGATCCCCGTGAAAACCATAAATAATAAAAAGATGATAACTTTTCTATGAGTTCCTTACAAATCTTCTGAAACACAGTACTAACTGAAGTTATCAATGCGACAGTGAGCTGGATTTGGAAGTATAACCACAGTGTGTAAACTACACTTAAATGTTTACGTTAATATACGACAGCTTTTGCTGGCTGTGATATTGAAATCTGTTTGGCAATTTGATCAATTCGATGTTGTAATAGCAATGGAATAAGAAAATTGCATTCATAAGTAAAGGGTGGATCTTATTTGACTTGCGCCACACAGTTTTATTAACCATTACTGACGAAAGATTGAAAACAAAAGCTGAAACAGAGAGTAAATTTTGAAATCCAATATTAACTTTGTAGGTTTTATGTAATTAAACTGAACAAATATAATTATCTACCCTGATGTGAGAGAAATGTCGAATAAACCAGCTACGTCCCTGCGACCCCTATTAATTCATATAAATTAAAAAATTCCATGTCAAAACCATTGGTTTTTTTCTTTGTTCCCAAAACTTTTAAGCACCGTAACGTTTTGCGGATTCAACATTTGACGTTTTTTTTTAATCAGAAAAAAACAACAAATATCCTTCTTACAAGAACAAAATTTTCCATATAAAATTAACCAAATGAATTAGACTGTATTGTTTCGGCAATGTTAAAGAAGTTTAAACATGGTATATTTTCAGGAAGTAAAAACATCTTTAGTATAAAGACAGAGAGTTCTTGGAATATGCCGATTCGAAATAAAATTTTATTTTATTTTTCACTAATTTTTGTTTTTAAGGACACATACTTTAAAATGTTCCAGAATAATTTGTTTGTTTCTAATTAAGCACAAAGCTATACAAAGAGCTATCTGTGCTCTGCCCACCACGGGTATCGAAACCCGGTTTATAGTAGTATAAGTCTGCAGACATACCGCTGTGCTACTGGGGCGGGGGGAGTGGCTAAACAGAAAGAGCCCTTGCTAGTGCCCAGAATGACTGTAAGACCTTGACAGCAGCCAACTTCAAGGCAATGATAACTCTTTCTGAGGATAGGGAGTGTAACCTCAATAAACACTGTGGTAAGTATGCCTTACATACGGAAATTTGTGTTTAATGCGTTTTTTCTATATGTACCACTGAGGGGGTCCAGAATATTTAGAATTATTGTAGTTACTTAGTCTTAGTTGCAAGTTTCGTCTGTGGTCTTTCAAACGTTGCTGTATAATCAAACAAATAAGTTTACAAAATATATATTTTGATAAATAATTTCAGTAATCCAGCTTTACATATCAGGTGCTAGTTGTTCACATATTTTAGATGATTTGTTGCACTTGTACCAGAACGTGGTCAGGCATGTGGAAACTGAAATATTCTTAGAGCATACCTCGCAACCAACAACTACGTAGACTCTTTGAACTTTGGTCCACAAAGACGACTTGTTGGTAGCTAGCTGTCGTATATGGATATATTTGAATTTAAAATGTTCAGCCTGAAAGGCCCCCTATGCGTGAGTTGGCTAAGCTCCAGAAACCTTCAAAATTAAGGTATAGCCTTCCTAATTTTGAAGGATCAGAAGGAAGACAGCCATTCAGCAGCTCCCCACCATCACTTGGCTCTTTAAACCGAATAATGTGACTGAATGTCAGTTTTATAAGACGCCCACAGTTGAAAGTATAAAACGTGTTCAGGGGCATCACGTCTCGAATCTCGGACCCTTTGATTTGCATCCTGACACGCTAACTACTCAACACGTTCAGATTTTAAATAAACAATGACTTTAATGTACTATGTGAAAAATAAATATGATTGTTTGTTTGTTTGGAATTAAGCACAAAGCT
>NW_013669090.1:21338-25821 GCF_000517525.1 Limulus polyphemus
ATGCAAGACCGATTGCACGTTCAGTTCTTATAGTTATTTCGCCGCTTACACAATCTACAATGTTTGTGAATTAAATTTCTCAAAGATGCAGGTTTAACTTGATATATACAGAAGTTATCTTCTGTAAATGATTTGATACAATTTTGTATACAACTCTAAAAAGGTGGACTCTTTAATATTATATTACGGTCGAAAATATCTTTAACAGCGAGGCTACTCAACTGATAAGACATTGTATTCCAGTCTTTGTAAATAAGAACGCAAGAAAAGTACATTTAGTTAGCTATACTCAATGTCAGGTTCAATTTTAATTTCGCTCTAATTGGGTAGCTTGATCTGATCGGAAGTTAATGATAATACTGAGTAGATGAATTCGAAGATGAAATAATTTTACATTTAAATCTCTATACGTAGAATGTTTACTCAACTTTATATTAACAGGACTCGATTATCCTGACACAAAATGGATATCCTTTTATAGCTATTATTCGACAGTAGTCAGCTATTTTTTCGCTCTAACTGGAGAGCACGTTAACCAATTGGCATTCTTCCAGATTTCCTGTCCAAGTACTCTTCAAAAACTTCTATTTTCTACGATAAGGCCTGGTTCTCCCCCGCTAAACTTCTATTTTCTACAATAAGGCCTGATTTTCTCCCTCTAAACTTCTGTTTTTGACAATAAAGCCTAATGCTCTCACACTAAACTTCTGTTAAATTATGGATGGCTAGCGCAGACAGCCCTCGAGTAGCTTTGCGCGAAATTCAAAACAAACCAAACGAAACTACAATACAGCCTAATGCTCCCCCAAGAAATTTCTGTCTCCAACAATACAGCCTAGTGCTCCTTTAAGAAGTTTGTTTTCTAAAATACAGCCTGGTGTTCTCCCCACGAAACTTCTGCTTTTTTTTCTTCATACGTGCAACCCTCTGAACCCCAAGAAGTATCTCTTTTCCGAAACTCATCCTTGTATTCCCCAGAAACGTCTGTTTTTCTGAAAGCGGTCTAGTGCTCCCCAAATGGTATTTTTTATGACATGTAGACAACTGTTCTTCAAGAAAACTCATTTATCAATTAACCTACTTTATGAATATGCAAACAATTCACTGGAAAGATGAGCTCATCATTGTTGTTTGACGCACAGTTATGAGTGTCGCTTTTAATATATAACAACATGCTTGTATGAATGTTGTTGTTTTTGCAAAATACAGTGTACTGTAGTTTCCCTACTTACTTACTACTTACTATAATGTTTTTTATCATTGTATTTGCGTACATGCTTTCCTTGATTTTTATAATTTCTTATATGACTACTTTTGTCTATGACCTATGATCAGTATATTTGCTATAACGCTGAATTGTTACCTGCTGTAACATTAACCCACGACCCACAATCATTACTTGTTGTAACATTAGCCCGTAACCCACAATCATTACTTGCTGTAACATTAACACATTACTTACTATAACATTAACCCACGATCTACAATCACTACTTGCTGTAACATTAACCCACAATCCACAGTTGCTACTTGCTGTAACATTAACCCACGACCCGCACTCAGTATGTGGTGTAACAGTAACCTGCGACCCATACTCACTTATTACTGTAACACTAACCCATGACCACAATCACTACATTAACACGTGGCCAATAATTGCTACTTGTTATAAGATTAATCCGCGACCTATAATAATTATTTTCTATAGCTTTCACCTACGATTTGTAATATTTATTGCATTTGTATTCTTTATACACAACCGATAATCATCAACAGTTGTAATAATAGTAATAAGGGAGTAACCTATAATCATTTGTTGCTGTAATCTTGGTCACTAATAACCTTAAGTTGTAATAAACAAAGCACTAACTTTCCTTCGAAGTTTGCTTCAGAAAAGTGCAGAACAGTTCAACTAATGGATACTTGAACAGTTTTATAAAACTAAAACCCGTGTTTAAAAGGAATTGAAAACAAAAAATATATATACATCTAATATAAAGTTACTCTAACCACTACAACAATTCTACAGTATTCCACAGAGTCAGGCGTGACCAAATCGTTATGGTGCCCGTCTGTGAATCCGTAGAGAACAAGGTTCGCATCCAGTTCCCGCTGAATCGTGTTCCTCATATTGAGGTCCTGGGTGCGTTATAAGAATGACAGTGAAATCCCACTTGTTGATCAAAGTAACTAGTGCATACATCATTGTGTGTTTGCGCGAATAATCTTGAAACAATATGGTAAAAATTCTTTGTTTACAAAAAAAAAAAAAAAAAATAGAGGCCGATCCCAAACTAGTTGGGATTAAGATCATTACAGAGAAAATAATTCAATAATGTTATAAAAAATAGGGGAGGGGGCAAAGTTATGTCAAGATATCAAACATTCCCTGTACTATACTTTTTTCATTTGTGAAAAAAAAACATCAATCTTCTTATTTGTGAATATATTATATCCTGAAACGTCTGGGGGGTGCAAACCAAAGTCTGAAGGAACAATTTCCCTCTTGCTCCCCAGCAAATGGTAAAACAACAGTTGTCAATACGTGTCATTGATGAGATACACTTTAATAAAGCTTAAAAGTGTTAGTTTATTGGAGAAGAAATCCTCTAAAGATCGGAGACAGTTTGTTGTTCTCTTTTATCTTCTTTAACAAATATATATATCCAACCTACTTGTTTTACTTTATTCATTTATTTTTTGTTCAGGCAGAAATGTTGGCTGATTCCACTTTTAGAAAATGAGGAGTACGGTAGTTGACCTAGTCTTTTATTAGGGTTTCGCTTGTCTATTGTCAAAAATATTATTATTGCTATTGAATTATAGCATGTATTTTTTTTTAAATGTTGGAGATATTGTGTTGTACAAAAGCATACGCGCGAAATCCATTTATACGCGTGTCTACGTGTAGCCATGCGTCGCATTGACGACCTCATATTTCACGAGAATGGGAGATTCGAACAAAAGAAAGGGTTGAAAAAATTTGAGGTGGACTAAAATAATCTATTTCACAAACACGTTCGTTGTCTTCACGGTTCACGAACTTTAAATCAGGGTGTAACCCGAAGAAACAAGTGTACGTGATTTCCACCGAAGCGTGTTGCAATCCGAGTTCGGGGAAATATTTAAATCTGTGGCCTTTTCTGCTAAACTGGTTCCAAGTACGATATCGTCCTAACTGTGGTTTATGTCATAGGGCATCTACGTGAATAACACGACTATTCTATGGATGATAAATAAGATGTGATAATAGCCTACAAACCGTTCGTAATACATTAAGCAGTTCATCTAGAATGGACGACAAAACAAAAAAGGTACAATGGCACGTAAGAAGTTTTTGAAAAAAAAAAGGTAAATATACAAAATCTTGTTGTTCCATCAATTTACATTTTTGAGTTATCACTTATAAACACATAATTCCTGAATCCCCGTTCCACCAAACATGCTCGCCCTTTCAGCCGTGGGGGTGTTAAAATGTGACGATGGGCTATCTGCGCTAGCCGTCCCTAATTTGGCAGTGTAACACTGGAAGGCAGCTAGTCATCGCCACCCACCGCCAACTCTTGGGCTACTCTTTTATCAACGAATAGTGGGATTGACCGTCATATTATAACGCCCCCACGGCTGAAAGGGCGAGCATGTTTGGTGTGACGGGATTCGAACCCGCGACCCGCAGATTGCGAGTCGAGCGCCCTAACCACCTGGCCATCCCGGGCCACCGTCAGGTATTTTACCAACTGTTATTTCGCTTATAACTGATTCGCTGTTACTTTTTCTGACAAGTATGGATTAAGGAAAGTATCTTTTATAACCGGAAAGACCCAGATTCAAACCAACACTTCCATTATTATGTTGATAATTTCTATGAAAAATAGATCTGGTCCTCCTTTTTTTTTGCTTTTGTCTCTCTTGATATTAACATTCTTGATTTAAATAGTAGCCATTTTTACTCATTTTTGTTTCTTAACTAACACCTGCGAAAACTTACAGAGGCGGAAAAACCGTGTCTGTGAACTTCGCAACGAACCTATTTACAATTTTGACACATTTTTGTTTGTTTGTTATTAAGCGCAGAGCTACACAGTGGGCTATCTGTGCTGTGCCAACCACGGGTGTCAAAACCCGGTTTTTAGCGTTAGAAGCCTTCACAATTACCACTGAGCCAGTGGGGGGGAGCAATTTTGAACAATTAATACAGACTCAGTGTCAAGCTAAAGAAATGCATTAATAGCTCATTGTCATCGCTGGCAGAGGCGTGGGAATCAGGGGAGCTATAGCACCCAAACTTTTACATATTTGACTTATATAGTATCTGTAAATTATATCAAGCCTCCAGACCTGAGCTACCTTGTAAAATCTGCATGTCTAGCCAAGCACTTACACTTTGTAACTCCTTCCTACACCACTGGCTTGATCTACACCATAGTTTAAAACAGCTTAGTTCAATGTTGATTCTCAATATCACGACTTTACAACTATGTTT
>NW_013669090.1:25842-29911 GCF_000517525.1 Limulus polyphemus
TTCAAAACAAACAAACAAACAAACAACTATGTTAAATCTTAGCGTAAAAGCTACCTACCATGTTACGTTACAACTTGTCAACAGACCATAAAAAACTTATTGTGTTTTAGGCTACGAGTGAGATTCTAGTAGGGTAAAAATTTACTTCAGTCAAGTATTATAATGTAGTTGATTCGTCAAACTTTTGATTTAATTAAAAATTCAATCCAAACATTTCTACTCGCACGTGATTGACGGTTAGTGCTAAATCAATAGTAATCGAGTGTAACTCAGCTCATTACGTTTTAGGTTGGGGGGTTGACCTGTAAGGGTCAGGTGCAATTTTGACCTCTTCCTCACAAAAGATAACAGTGAATGAAATAAAACCCGACAAAACCTTATAGGAACCTACTGAATTCTGCAAATACTCCTGATATTTTTAATTGTGACTGTTATTCAGATGATCAATTAGCACTTAAACTGTACTTAAGCCTAATATTGATGATAAACCACGAGTTGAAGTTTAAGACATTTTCTACACAGAGATTTCCTGATTATTTAAACTAGTCCAATATGCTTGAATTTCTCGCTAACTTTGTGCATACAGCGCGTATTCTGAATTTAGTTAACCTTATCGGCTTGATGTTTCCGGAATAGTGCTAAAATCGTCAAATAATTTGAAGTGTCATAGTGTAATTAATCGTTACAGAGAATATTTAAATACAGGTGCCAGAGATCACGTAACATCAGCCACGCGCCTCATTGAAACTATATGGTATATTTCTTACCTGACCCGTTGCGGGGTTGTCGTGCTATCGGTATACAACATAATAATTGTACCTGTACATCATTTTCCGATACATATATATCTTGCTTCTCATCACACCTCCACATCCGGTCTAATAAGATGGTGTTCAATACACACCAACCTACGGCAAGCAGTACCAAAACAACACTAAGCTTTAAACAAAAAATGAGCCTCACAAACCCGCAGACTGAATTATATGTAAATATGTTTAAATTTTGCTGGCGCACTCTTCAGTCTATGCGAATGTGGACTGGCGCCCTAACAAATAAACACCTGCTTATTGCAGCAGCAGCACCTGATGCACGTGCTAAGTCAAATCAACCAATAAACAGGCCTGCAAGGCATTCCCAAGGACATGCTCTCTTTACGTCACACTGAAAATATGTACTTTTGCTGTATCATTCTGTGCATAATAATCAGAACTGTTGAAAGTTATTAGTTGTTATATATATATATACTCTGTGAGATATTGACTACACATACATCTCAAGTCATACTAGAGCGTTGCCACTTATATAATTATACATTGTGGGTAGAGCTTTGGCTCCTCTCTTGACGTGACTTGACATTATTCTAACTTTTGAGATCCTGAACAAGCCCTGTAATTGAAGTAACTAAACTCTAGAATTTATTTCCACGAGTTTGTTTCAGATATCCATAAAGGTTATATGCGCTAGCCATTCATAATTTTGATCTAATAGACTACTCATCCCCCCCCCCTCTGCCCAGTCTTGGGCTATACTAACCAAATAATGAAATTTAACTTTTACTCTTGAAATGCACCGATCTCCAAAGAGCGGAGCGCGATTTTTTCGCAACGGGATGCGAACCATGGACCCTCGGACTCAC
Source organism: Limulus polyphemus (assembly GCF_000517525.1). Lineage (NCBI taxonomy): Eukaryota > Metazoa > Arthropoda > Merostomata > Xiphosura > Limulidae > Limulus > Limulus polyphemus. The sequence goes on from NW_013669090.1 coordinate 27,479, forward strand.
ATTCTGGAACGCTGACAGTAAGCCACGCCTGGCCTGCTACCATAAGATAGAAAGAAGTTAAACTTTATCTCACCTGCAGGTATTGCTTTCAAAATATCTCTCGGCGAGACAGCGGTATGTCTACGGATTTACAACGCTAAAATCCGGTGTTCGATTCCGCGCGATGGACACCGCAGTTAGTCCAATGTGACTTTGTTCTAAAACAAACAATAACGTCCTTTCAAACTGTATGTATAAAAAAATTTAAAAAGAAAAAATAGTATTTAGATGTTATGAAGTATTATTGCTCATTCAGTCCCAGGCTGTAATTGGCATTAGTTAAGTATAAATCGGGATAATGAATTGTATATGATCATGAAATGTCCCTAAAGCATGCGTTTTTATCATGAAAACTTGCATTTAATGATATGTCAGATCTGCATTAGAATACAATAAACGAGTATCTTAAGATTTAGTAACAGCTTACGCGATTTTTACATGTGGTAATCTATTTATTTATTTGTAGTTAAGCGCAAAACTACATAATGGGCTATCTGTGATCTGCCCACCACGGGTATCGAAACCCGGTTTCTAGCATTGTAAGCCCACAGACATATCGCTGTGCCACTGGGAGGCGTGGTAACCAAGAACATAAAAAAATGGCCAGTTCCTTTTTTTTAAAGATCCCCCCCCCCAGTAGCACAGCGGTATGTCTGCGGACTTACAACGCTAGAATCTGGGTTTCGATACCCGTGGTGGGCAGAGCACAGGTAGCCCATTGTGTAGCTTTGTGCTTGATTATAAATAAAAATAAATAAACAAAATAATCATGAGATAATATATGCGCATTACACAACAAAAAGAACGTTGTCGATTTCTTAGTGCAAAGCTACACAATAGGCTATTTACACTTTGTTCACCGCATGAATAGAACCTCGGATTTTAATCTTAAGTCTGTAAACTTACCACTGGCTGAAAAAATACAGAAAGAACTACATTATGTTATGGCTTTCTCCTTTTTTTTATGGGATGACTTAACTATATGAGTTGTTTTGTTTGTTTAGGGATAACTTACTTTTATTTAATATATTCATCTATAGTGTAGCTTAGGATACGTTTATTACGTAAGCGGATTCCGAAAATCTCAAGTGTGTGTATGTGTGTCTGTATTTCCTTTTAGGAAATAGCGTAAATACTTATAACATTGTACCCACCAATGGAACTAATTTTCGTTATATTTGTAAAACCAACAAATTTTATGTTTCATAAGTATTTTCTCCTGGCTTCTATAATTTAGTTAATCCGGACAAATGGATTTTTTAGATGTTAAATAAATAGAGCTTCATAGGTGTAGTTTCTTCTGGACGAGACTTTTTTTGGAGTCGAGGATCCTGTGAGGTTAAAGCAGAGGCTCCATATGAGCAAGAAAATCCTCTGAAACTGAAAGATGCAAATTCCTTTTGAACTAAAGAATCCTGTGAGGTTAAAGTGGGGCTTCTTCTGGACAAGAAAATCCTCTCAGCTAATAGATGGCGTGTCTTTCTGGACTAGAGAATTAAGTAAAACTGATATGTAGCCTCTCCTCAACTGGAGATTTCGTGAGATCATTAGAGGAAAGGGGTACTAGAGATGTCTATGATGTGGATAGTAGGTGATTTTCCTGGACGATTTTGTATTTTGTGGAGAGGACTTTTAGATACATGTTTCCTCTTCTGGGTTGGAGTTTCCGGCAAACTGTTTTAGAGAAGTAGTTTGATATATATATATGTGTGTGTGTGTGTTTTCTCATCAGTTAGGAGTTTCCTGATAAACTGTTTTAGAGAAGTAGTTTGATATATATATATGTGTGTGTGTTTTCTCATCAGTTAGGAGTTTCCTGATAAACTGTTTTAGAGAAGTAGTTTGATATATATATGTGTGTGAGTGTTTTCTCATCAGTTAGGGGTTTCCTGATAAACTGTTTTAGAGAAGTAGTTTGATATATATATATATGTTTGTGTGTGTGTGTGTGTTTTCTCATCAATTAGGAGTTTACGGCAAACTGATTTGAAGAAGAAGGCTAATATATATATATATTCTGTGTTGGAGCTTTTGGCTAGACTGTTTTGGAGAAAAGGTTGATAGATACATTATTTTTCTTTTAGGTTTTAGTTTTCTGCTAGGCTATTTTGGGGGAGGATTTTATAAATATATAGCTTCTCTTTTGAGTTGGTACTTCGGGCAAGACTGTTTTGGAGAAAGAGACTTATAGATACATATTTTAGGTATCAGGGTTTCCTGTTTGATTGATGGGGGAGGTGTTTATAAATGCATGATTTCTCTTTCAGATGTGAGCTTTTGACTAGATTGTTTTTGGTGGAGAATGCTGATAGATACATGTTTTTTCTTCTGGTTGGAGTTTCTTGTTAGACTGGAGAGAACATTCAAACAAAATAAAGGTTTTTGACTTCACTT
>NW_013669090.1:30110-42998 GCF_000517525.1 Limulus polyphemus
AAAAGGTTAGATAGATACATTATTTTTCTTTTAGGTTTTAGTTTTTCTTGCTAGGCTATTTTGGGGGTAGGAGTTTTTTATTAAATATATAGCTTCTCTTTTGAGTTGGTATTTCGAGCAAGACTGTTTTGGAGAAAGAGACTTATAGATACATATTTTCGGTATCAGGGTTTCCTGTTTGATTGATGGGGGAGGTGTGTATAAATGCACGATTTCTCTTTCAGATGTGAGCTTTTGACTACATTGTTTTTGGTGGAGAATGCTGATAGATACATGTTTTTTCTTCTGGTTGGAGTTTCTTGTTAGACTGGAGAGAACATTCAAACAAAATAAAGGTTTTTGACTTCACTTATTACTCTACTAGCCTAGTCAGAAAAATACCTATTTGAAAAATAAACTGTCTTACAGAATCATTGATGCCCCCTCAGTGACACAGCGGTATGTCTGCGGACTTACAACGCTAGAAACCGGGTTTCAATACCCTTGATGGGCAGAGCACAGAGAGCCCATTTTGTAGCTTTGTGCTTAACTTCAAACAAACAAGAATCATTAATTATATTTTAAATATCTCTGTTTGATAAGAGACTAATGCCCTTTTTTTCTCGCAGTAGTACAACCTAGGTGGATAAATATACTATTTCATAATAACAAATACGTAAAGGATCCGCTAGAGGAAGTCCTGCTGCTGCTGATGGAGCTGTTCTAGTTACATATACACGCAATATATAAATCACATCGGCATTTACTTTTCAATAGAGCTTATGAAACCAGGAATCAGAAAGGTAAAATGCTAATATTGTTAATTCAGTATATAAAAAAATCTGAATAATTCTAGTTGTCATCTATATTTAAGTGGGGAAAGGTTTTACTTTGTTTGGGTTTCTGTTTGCTCTTAATACGTAGTGTGAATCGCTTTTGGTGCCAATAATGTAGGCCCGGCATGGCCAGGTGGTTAGGGCGTTCGACTCGCAATCTGCGGGTCGTGGGTTCGAATCCCCGTCACATCAAACATGCTCGCCCTTTCAGCTGTGGGGGCGATATAATGTGACGGTCAATCCCACTCTTCGTTGGTAAAAGAGTAGCCCAAGAGTCGGCGGTGGGTGGTGATGACTAGCAGCCTTCCCTCTAGTCTTACACTGCTAAATTAGGGACGGCTAGCGCAGATAGCCCTCGTGTAGCTTTGCGCGAAATTCAAAACAAACAAACAAACAAACAAGCCAATAATGTAAGAATAAAATTTTCGCGATTCTTATTAAAACCATTTCACAAAATAATAATAACAATTACTTGATTTCAAATTTTAATTTTTGTAGTATAGTCAATACTAGATAGTATTTATGTGCTATTGTTGGCTGATAACACAGGCCTGCGATGGTTATATTGTCTTGAAATTTTTACATGTTCTACAGTAATTCCTGTGTACTGAATACGAAAATGATATCAATTTTTCTCCATCGGGTCACATTTTGTTATGCTTAAAATGTTGACAACCACTGGCTGTAGATTTCTCTAGACCAATCGCGACCAATTCTAGAACCCAAACATAAGAAACATAATTGTGGTAAACGAAATAGTAAGTTGATCTAAGTAAGAGTTTTTTTTTTCTTCCCGATTTTCTAAAAAAAAACCCTTAAGTGACAGAAAAAAAGTGAATATTATTTTCGAAATCTGCGTAGCTGAATTATGGAAAATACGTTATTAACACCAAAACAACTTTTATGACGTTTAAATTCGCAGGCCTGTGTTATTTAATAATTCAGTGTATTTCAGTTTAGAATTATGGTAAGCTTTCTTCACCACTAAGTTGCCAGCCAACCTGTAAATCTGTAAAATGTCTATTATTGCTAAACTTTCTGGAGAGGCGAGCTTTAAAAATTTTGTTAGTTGTTTTAACTCTATCTAACGCAGGTGATCGAACCCCAGATTTTAGTGTGTCCGTAAACTTACCGCTGACCCACCCTGAGACTCTAAAAATCTGTAACCACTTTATTACGTTTGTGGTTAATAGCGTAATTAAAAATTACTTAATTGCATTGCACTAACGACTACTGAAAGACTTAAGTTTTTCATGAGGGTATTTTTGTAATATTTTTTTTACATTCTAGGCGTAAATTGTGTTTGTTTGTTTGAAAACAATTTCAAAAAAAAATTAAATGTATTGAGTGAAGTTTGTTCAGGGTGAGAAAATATTCAAACCAAGGCTCTGTTTATTTCTTTGTTTGTTTTTGGCTTCTTCAGTTAAATAAACTTCATCTGAATAAATTTCCACTTAACACTCATATTATTGATTTATATTTTTTGTACTATTCATTACCGGTGGGGGTTCACATACTGCGTCATGTTTATAATCTGTGTTGTTGTTTTTTTTCCTGTTACAATACTACTGTAAAGAACTGGTCAAACAAATTTTGGTGATATCACTCAAATTCTATGTAAAATGAATTGAGAATCCCAGCAGTAATAAATGGGATTAACTACAATTATGGGCTCATTCCCCAATTAAATACTGTTTTGGCACATCCAGTTCCTTATGTCACCTTTTGTGACTGTTGACTTCCGGTTTTGATTCAACATTGGCTCAACTTATTACTCAACGTTGAGATTGAAAAATGCAATATGGAAACTTCTAGGAGAGCCGTGTTTGCTGTAAATTTTGATGTAGTAAACTTTTCATTTTAGAATAAAATCGCTGTAAAAAACATAACGTTGAAACAGAAACAAGTTTACTTCATCTAAAGTGCTCGAAACGTTGCTCGATAAAATAAAGTTATTTCTATTTCAACGCTATGTCTTTAGAGTGATTTCGTTTTATTACATTTATCTGCCAGCGTTGAGCGAATTCTAATTCTTCTGAAAACATTTTTCTTGCGGCTAATGCCCATCTTGGAAATGCCAACAAAGCATTCCAGGTTTACAGTCAGCGTTGAACTAATCATGGTAGTTCCAACGCTGATTATGTAGTTGAATTTTGGAATGCACCCATTGTGTTGCTTGTACATGATCAGGAATCCTATAACCAACATACGTAGTAATCGATCCACAAGGAAATTGATGCATAAATAATTGAGAAAAAGTTGGTGTCTGGACATGGGCGTCCGCAGAAAGTTTTTTTCCAAGGGGGGAGGGGAGAGAGGGGAGTAGTGTGAAATTGTGAAGTGAATAAAAAATGTATACATATATGCTGAGTAAATAAAGAAAAAAATATGTTTCTCATTATCTGAGGGGTAAAGTGCCCCCTCTCCCCCCCCCCCCTGCGGACACCCATGGATTAGATAAGTGATTGTATAGGATACTGGTGTTGTAACTTTAGCTCACATCTCAAAATGGGATCATAAAAAATTATTCACGCTGTTATCGTTACACGAGGAAATAAAAAAAAACACATTTACTTTAATAATTCTCACAATCTGAGGGTCGCGGGTTCGAATCCGCATCCCACCAAACGTGCTCGCCCTTTCAGCCGTGGGGGCGCTATAATGTGACGGTCAATCCCACTATTCGTTGGTAAAAGAGTAGCCCAAGAGTTGGCGGTGGGTGGTGATGACTAGCTGCCTTCCCTCTAGTCTTACACTGCTAAATTAGGGACGGCTAGCGCAGATAGCCCTCGTGTAGCTTTGCGCGAAATTCAAAAACAAACAAACAAACAAACTTTAATAATTTTAGTTGCTGTTAGTTACATTTTAATATTTTATATTAATCAATAGCACTATTTATCCTAGTGACTAAAATCATAACCAAGAGATTCCCTCTATAACTACATGAGAATACTTCTATTAAATCATAAAAATAAGTCTTCATGATCTATGGGTTTTTCTGTATTAAACGGAATCATTGAGGGTTCCACTAAACGTAGATATTTAAATGTTGATAACTTCTTTATTACAGAAATTGTTGTTTATTATTTTAAGTAGTATTAAGTTGTGTATTTTCTTATGTGCACATAAAAATAATTTGTAATTTAGTTTTTTCCTTCCCACTATACTTGTTTTCTGGGGTTAAACCCCAGAATTCATATCTATTAGCAACAGGAATTAATTTAGTGATGTTAGGGTTAAATTTCATACGTTTTCATTCAATTTTCTCTCTGATCTGAACGAAAAAAACCTGCCCTCCACCTGGTGGCACATTGGTAAACTAAATTTGGAGTGTGATCCTTGAGAAGATAACTCGTATGCAGCCTTGCGATTAAACAAAACAAAAATTTTAATTTTAAAACATTTTATATAATTAACTCTTATGATAAAAATTAACTATTTTAATAATCACTATTTTGTAAATAAACATGTAAATGAAAAAAACACGTTAGATCTAATTGAAATATTTAAGTTGATAAGTATTTTTTGCTGTGTTATTGCATTAAATCTTCTCAAACGCTTTACTACGTACAATAGGAACTAGTATTACATTAAGAATTCAGCGGGGGAAAAAAGGCTACGTCCAAAAATAAGTTAATACGTATAGTTTCATGGCAGTCCCTAATTTTGAATTGATGCACTAAAAGAAAAGTATGTCCAAATATATCCAAAGTTTGAAAACATAAGGAAAATTAAATAAATTATTAATGTTCCAGCTTTTGCAAGTTATATCCATCATAATTGATTAATTTTATTTGTTTATTTTTGAATTTCACGCAAAGCTACTCGAAGGCTATCTGTGCTAGCCATCCCTAATTTTGAAGAGATAGACTAGAGGACAGCTAGTCAACACCACTCACCGCCGACTTTTGGGATATACCTTTTACCAACAACTAGTGGGATTGGCCGTCACATTATAACGCCCCCACAGCTGAAAGGGCGAGCATGACCGGAGACGGGATTCGAATCCTCGACTCTCAGATTATTGCTTCTAACCACCAGGACATGCTGGGTGCATTATTATTTATTACTTCTATAAATTTTGTTTTTATGATTTTGAGATCTACATCCTTGCCCTGGATAGATGGTGTAACTTTGCCTTTTCGTTGTTAGAGGAAACTGTGAAGGCCATAACGTAAAACGTCTCACATTTCTGGATATGATGGTATTAAACTTTAAAACGTGTGCTTTTTGTGTTTATGGTAATGCTACTAAGGTTATCTGCTACCAACCCTAATTTCGAACTACTGGCTAGAGGGAAAGCAGCCATTCAGTAGTGCCTTACCACCCACCATCCACACTAATGGATTGATTGTAGCTTTTATAATCCACCATAGATTAAAGTGCGGGAATTATTTTGTGGTGTTCCACAGCTTCGAATCCGGCTCGTCAGTTCCGAAATCCAGAGATTTAACATAGGGCCATTGTACACCCTTATGTTTATTGATAAACGAAAACAGTATTCTAAACTAACCTTTAAAAAGTTTACTATACATTTTTCTTATTCATTTTATTGTTTAAATGTATAACTTAAATTAATTGTAATTTTTTAATCGCCAGCAATCTTGATCAGTTCAATATGCTTCTTTATCTGTACATCAATTTAAACGCATTATAAATCAGTTACTGACAGATAGTTTTCTAACAAACATTCCTAAAAACACAAATCTTTTTTTTTTTTCCCACGTGTTTAAACTATGCGAGATTACGGGAATGTCTTAAAAGTTATGGCATTGAGGGACGGTTCTAGGGTTTCATTATTGAGAGTGAGGGCAAGTAGGTATTTTGAGGCCTCTGGATGCGTTGATATTTAAAAGTATCATATGCTACTTGTCAGTTTGTGAAATAACTCAGTAGACATAAGCGTAAATATAAAAGCGTCTTTTCCACCGCTTAATATTGGATATCTTTGTAAGTTTCTTTGGAATTTTGATTAGGAATTTGCAGGCCCTTCATGACCGCAGGGAGGGAAAGGTCAAATGCCCCTCACGCTTGCGCCACATCTGATGGCGCTATTTTGAATGGTGCATTGATTCATGTCTTATGATGGATGTTTCTTTAATTGTACTTCTTTTTTGTCAATCTTATTCAATTCTCATAGTTTTTAATCAGCTAAGATAATCTATGTTAAAAAACTTGCCAAGATCGCCACGATAACTTATGTTTATCCTTTACTAGTATGAATATCAAGCTTGTCACTGTGATCTCACATAACCATTATATGATGCCTTTGTTTGTTTGTTGTTTAACACAAAGCTACACAATGGGCCATCTGTGCTGTGCTCACCATGATTATCGAAACACTGAGGACAACGTGATGTATATTTCGTAGCTTAACTATACTTTAATAGTTACACTCTTGGCTAAACAGCCAAGTGATGAATCCATTTGAACCACATATATTCCTTGACATACTTCTGTAACACAATAGCCTATAGAGTGACATCATGCACGAGTCTCCCCCCACTGCTAGCCATCAAGACGCCTCACGTGGAGTAAACTGGCACCAGGCAGACCAACAACATCAAGAATTAAGTGACAACAGTACAAGTTTGTTTCTTTTCTTCGAAATTTGGTTTCTTCACTATGCGCTTCTTATAAAGAAACATATTAGTTTAGCCAATATCTATCTATTTCAGTGGATTTATTTACTCAGAAATTCACTGGAGGATTTAGGTCAGCTTTGGTAGAAGAAATGAATCTCATTTGTAATGTAAATTAGCCATTTTACCATTTTACACATTTGAAAAGTAACCTTATCACAATTTTTCAAACTTTTCATGTAATTTTATCACACTTGTTTATGTTTTTCACAGTTTTCCATGTAATTTTATCACACATGTTTGCATTTTATACAACGCGTAAAGTGACTTTATCACATCTGTTTGTATGTCACTTAATTTGTAGCGTACTTTTGCTCACACTTGTAGGAGCACAGTATCATGCAGTAGTTTCATTTGTTTTAAATACGTTTGAATGTTGCGAGTTTTTTAAGTTATCTTACGACATATATATTTTTTTGAGGATTTTGTATTTTAGAACTTAGATTATTTGTAAAAGTTTTTATAGGATTTTTCAAACGTAAATCTCAAAGCGATTGCTTTCTCATTTATAAAAAAAAAATATTGTTGTTTTCTTTTTTTTTCGTATGTGGTTTGATGAAATAATCCAAGGCAGAATTATGTGACATTTTGTGGTTTGTTGAAATAATCCAAGGCAGAATTATGTGACATTTAGTGATTTGATGAAATAATCCAAAGCAGAATTATGTGACATTTATTTCGTACAATTCACGTTCCCCAGTGGATCAGCGGTAAGATTAAGAACTTACAACACTCAAATCCTGGGTTCGATTTCTGTGGTGGACAGAGAACAGATAGTCTATTTCGTAGCTTTACTATAAAACAAACAAAATACAATTCATGTTCTCCATTAGATCAGCTGTAAGTTTACAGACTTACAACACTAAAATCCTGGGTTCGATTTCTGTGAACAGATAGTCCATTTAGTAGCTTTACTATAAAAGAAACAAAACAAACTACAATTCACTTACAACATACTATTCTCGTTGAGTCATTGTAAAAATACCTACGACTTTCCACGCCATCTGTAGTCAGATACAGTGTGTTTTTATATCACCACCTTCTAGTACTTCGTAGCAAACACTGATAAATCAATAAAAACCGCTGCTTCAGGAAGATTCAGTCAAAATATATTATCCGTTAAGTCCCTATTCGCCGGTACACTTACTTTAAAATGTTTGTTTGTTTGTTTAGAAATTTCGAGCAATAATCCAAGGGCCATGGATTTGAACATGGCTATACGAGAGCCATGTGTTTGAATTTGTGGTACTAGTCGACTCGTGAATTTCCCTCAAAGTAGCCAGTTAGGGCCCGATAACTGGAGGTTCGAATGATATCGCGTTATAAATTATGTGTCTGTTTACTTCTTTGATCTCTAACTGAGTTCGTCAGGAAGAAAGAGTCAAATCATTTTATTAACAAGCACAACAATACAATCACAGATAAGACAGTGTACAAGGGCAAGTGTGTCTGTTGTGATTGTGTTAGACTGACAAGGAGATGCAAGCTAAGTGAGCTCTCTCTCATCAGTCCAGGGTGAATGTGCCCCAACTCCCGTAAGTTAAACTAAAATCATGCAATGTTAAGTTAAACCCAATGCTAATTTAAAGTTAAACAATGTCTCACACAGCAAGTTAATGTAAAATATTCTACTAAAATTAAAAAAGTTAATATATTATATATATACAATACCAAAGTAAAGTTGAAGTTACCGTGCAAGTATAGGTTTAAAAGTTCAGCAAATTATATGAAAAATCTGTTGTGCAAAAGAGAACCCCGCCTTTAATATGGAACATACAACAGTTCAACTTAGGGTTTGTACACTAAATACTGTTTTGCACGTGGCTTCCATCCAATCAGGCTCAAATGCTGGAGTGGTCGGAACCCCAAGCTAGTACCCAATTCGCTGACAGGAAAGGCAGATTTCTATCTCTGGACGTCACGTGCTGTATTCCCAGCAAGAAACTCGGTTAATTGCCAATTAGTAGAAGAGGAAGTTTCGGGAAAAAACACCAAGAAGCAAAGTTAAGATGTGTTTTCTTGAACAACTTTCCACGTCCAAACTGAACTGAAAGAAAATACAGAAATTAAAAAGAAGTCCATATTAACTAAGACAGGATAAAACACGTGGTATCATTCTGTACCACAAACTGATAAAATAGAGGGAGAATACAACTAATCAACAGCAATTTCTGCTAACTCTTGAACTACTGTTGTCTGACCAAATACCGGGATTTGGCAACATCGCTTATAGCGTATACATGAATCCAAAGTCAGGGTACAGTTTTTTTTTGGGGGGGGGGGTCGAGTAAGGACGCGAACCATGAGCTTTCAGATTCAAATCCCGGGTGTGCTAACCACTAGGTCAAGCCCGATCCTGTTTAGAATGTGTCAGAAAACGTAACAGTAATTTTTGTTTTAAAAATAAACAAAAACAACAACAAAAATACTGTAAATAACAATACAAAATTATCATATCAGTTTTTAAAGAGAGCTTTGGGTTGATATTGTATGTCCTGCATGATTTTATCATTTCTGGTACAAGTGACATAAACTACAGTTCAATATATCAAATTATAAATAAAAAAATGAATAAATCAAAGTAAAAAGAACACACTTTGCTGTTTTTCTTGTATTCATGTTCTAATGCCCCAGTCTTTGTTATTTCCGGTTGAAGTTATCAACTTTCGGCGTGAAACATGAAAAGACTTGGCGTAAATTCATATATTAGTTGTTTGCTCCATCTACGAAGCCATTTTTTTAACCAATGTAGAATAGCAACAAAGAATAATATATCAACTCCAATTGTGTGTATTAATAATGTTGATGCTGAAGAATTGGTGTTACAGTTTCATTCGCATACGAGCTTTCTTGTAATTGTATTCTATGAATAAAATAACGTTTGTTGTTTATCGGATTTTATAACCAAAACATTTATGTCTCTAATTTTGGCTATATAAGCTGACCTTTTAATTGAATTCTTATTTTTTCTTACATGTGTCACGGTGTTAATTTATGTACAGCGCGAGTTCTATTCTTTTTTTTTTATCCTTATCCTTGCGCAAAACAGTCCAGTTCACTCCTCAGAGCTGGATTCATACTCGCATCATTCTAGCATGTTTCCTGTTTCTTTTGTCACCACTGATGTGGTTTGTATTAAGCCACTAGTCTAGCGCAGGGATCGAACGCCACATATTAGAGTTATAAGCCTCAAGCTGAATCACGGACAGGGGATTGGTGGGTGGGTGATTTTCAGAACTATATATCAATTATTTCCCTAAAAACAAATAACTGTTTCCGATTACCAAAAATTATGGGTACAAAATCCACATAAAAATGTATTTAATTTTTTACAAATAAGCAAAACTGTATTCATTGTTTCAATCGGAAATCAAATATTAAACTTCATTTATGACAAAAAAAAACTCTACCAATAACACCAGGGGTCACTGTGGTTTTCACTTTCTAATATAATGTCAAAATTACCCTCATGATTCATATATTTATGGACTAATAGCTTGATTTGCACCACTTTTTTTCAGTCCAGTTCGGGAAAACATTGCTCATTAAAATAGTGTTTCTGTCGTATTATTAACACCTTAACTAGTTTGTAGATTATCTCGTCAGTTCCTGGTTTGGTATGATTAAAAACTCGTGAAATGGGCACATGATACCCTGAAAAATAGGCAAGGCTAACCGAAAATTACATGTCGTTTTAAACAGAGATTCTCAAACTGTGGTACGCGTGCCACTGGTGGTGCCTGGAATTATTGTTGGTGGTACACACACACACACAGAAACATTAATGTAAAAATTATAAAATTTGTAATAAATCCAATTTGAACGTCCAATTTACATGTACATACTACTCCTCACTTTTAGACTTGCAGGTAGAGCTCACCTTCCGCCTGCTTAGATTCGCCAGTGTTTTCGTCCATACAAGTTGACAAAAATTGCATCACATATTCTTCACAGAACAAAATCTCATTATTCGCGTTAATGGGCAATTGTTAAAAATGATAGTGTTTGCTAGTGGATCTTTTTTCGTTTTGTTAATACTAGGCCTGCGTTTGCATTTCAGAAAAGTTTAAGTAAAAGATGGTACACGTTTCTGAAAAGTTTAAGAACTACTGGTTTAAAACATCGAGAAGCAAGTGTACAACATTATTACTATAGATAATAAAAACACAATCACGCTTTGTCCAACAGGACCCAGCAAACAAACAAACAAAAAAAGAGATCATCGCGAGTTTGAATCTTTAAAATATATAAAATAAATGTGAAAAAAGCTGTCTTGAGATGTAGAACATCTTGATGTCATATCTCATAAAATGTAAACGTTTTCATGCGGTTAGTCCTTAAGAATAAAACTTTATTGATGAGAAACAGATTTGTTTCGAGGGCGTTTTGAGTTGGAATTATGTAACACTCTCTTTTACATTTCGCATTATGTATTGCATAATTTTTCTTTTCCCAGTTCGTATAACAAATAATTTTAAATGTAATTTTTATCTCATTTTCTATCTTTTGTTTTTAAGAGTGAGAAGTCCCCCGATAGGACAGACAGCGTTAAAATCCGGTGTTTAGTTCCTCACTGCGGGCACAGAAGATAGTCCGATATGGCTTTGCTCTAGAACGAACAATAATTAGAATACATGCTATCTTCTAGACGATTAGCCTCCCAATGGCACAGGGGTATGTCTGCAGACTTACAACGCTAGAAACCGAGTTTCGATACCCGTGGTGGCAGAGCACAGATAGCCCAATGTGCAGCTTTGTGTTTAACTACAAACTAATCTAGAGGATTAGACTGCGGGGAATTTTTAATGCTTGTATAAACTTGGCTTTGAAGCATTTTCTGCTCAGATGGATGGCGTGACAAAACAGTTTTCACGCATACTTTGCATAGCTCGAGATTTAGTTGTTATGTCTGTGTTTTGATGTTAAGCGAGCTTGAAGAACGTTTAATATGTGAACAAGAATAGTTAAAACATATTTCATCATGTTCGTTGTTGTTAGAACTCCGCGTGTAAAGTCAGGAGATTGTTTAAGAAAAGGGCAACGGAGATAATTAACGATGTAAGAAGCCACAAATTTCCTGTCAAAAGCGTTAAATTGAAGCAGGTTAGAAATACTGTTGCTTGGTGATATGATTTTTTTTTCTAAAAAATTATATCGTAAATATTGTCTTGTATTTTAGTTTCTAGTTAATGATGAAATCATGTAACATCCAAATTGTCAATTACTTCGTTCAGCTTCACAGCTAATACGTTAACAATATGAAACCGAGTATGATGACGTCATCGTTCTATATTATCATCATTATATAACATTATGTTATGCGAATTTGTTCGAAGAACAGTGACGAATCAATATATCTTACGCATTTTTCCGTTGTTGAGTAATTTATTTTATAAGAAATTTAAATTTTCGAAGATTTGTCTTTTAGGCAGCATTTTGATGTTCCAGATTTTTATAAGTCCATAAACAACAGGCAACAGTTTTATTACAATTTAAACGTTTATCCCTTTGAAAGCTAACGAGAATCAATGGGTATAAATGTACTTCATGAATACAGATTGTGTTTCGCTTTAATCACGTGTCCAGTCTGTTTATTTGCTTATCTCGAAACTCGGTTTTTAGCTAAATTCAGATTTATTCTGTAATTATCCAGCAAGAACCTTCTTTATGAAGCAGACATATTAAATCTGAAGATTCGATAATCTCATATAATATGATGTTACGGGAAATTCGAAGATGAGAACATTTCAGATCATTATGATTTTATGTGAAATTTGAAAATGTAACAATCTCAGATCATATGATGTTACGTGAAATTTGAAGGTCGTATGACGTTATGTAAAGTTTGAACATGCGACAGTCTCAGATCAAATGATGTTACATAAAATTTGAAGGTCATATGACGTTATGTAAAGTTTGAACATGCGACAGTCTCAGATCAAATGATGTTACATAAAATTTGAAGGTCGTATGACGTTATGTAAAGTTTGAACATGCGACAGTCTCAGATCAAATGATGTTACATAAAATTTGAAGATCGTATGACGTTATGTAAAGTTTGAACATGCGACAGTCTCAGATCAAATGATGTTACATAAAATTTGAGTATCCAACAATCTTAGATGATATTATGTTAAGCAAAATTGGAACATGCGGCAATTCCAGAGCATATGATGTTACAGGAAATTTGAAGACAATCTCAGTTTATATGATGCCACGTGAAATCAAAGATGTGAGAATCTCAGAACATATAGCGTTACATGCAATTTAAACATGCAACAATCTCAGCTCATATGTCGTTGCATGAAATTTGAGTATGCAACAATCTTAGATAGAAATGAATAAAAATCCCATAACCCGAGCGCTCTCGAAAGGTGGACCTTTCTTCTTCAGGGCAAACTGGGAAGAAGAAAGGTCCACCTTTCGAAGGC
>NW_013669090.1:43379-68978 GCF_000517525.1 Limulus polyphemus
CCCATAACCCGAGCGCTCTCGAAAGGTGGACCTTTCTTCTTCAGGGCAAACTGGGAAGAAGAAAGGTCCACCTTTCGAAGGCGCTCGGGTTATGGGATTTTTATTCATTTCTATCAAGACTTCTCGAACCTACGTGTTTTTCTAACGTCATGAATCAACAACTTTAGATGATATTACCTTAAGCGAAACTGGATCATGTGACAATTCCAGAACATATGATGTTACGGGAAATTTAAAGATACGACAATTTAAGATCATATGATATTAGTGTGTCACCTTATTAATAGCCTCGCTTCCTAAGTGTTAAAATGATTTTCGTGCTCTGGTAAAGATTTCTAAAACACCTCGTACGATAGTGGCATATAATATACGTGCACATAATGATCCGTTTCAAGATACAGCTGGTATATAACCTTCAGTTTACAGTGTTACCCATTTTCCTCTTTGAAGTATAACAACTCATCCACACAAGAAAAATAGAGAAACTTCTAAGACTAAGTTAACATTGAGTGGTCTGCCGCCTACTAGTCCAAAGTAAGCATGATCTTTATTTGTTGGGCAATGATAGAATACGTAAATACAGACGCCAAGACTATCTTACTCACGAGGAGTACATCTACGTAAACATTGGCATTTCGCTCTTTGTCCAGTAATGTGGCTTCTCTTCAAGGAACTATTGGCTAATATCAAATTATTTGCCGAGTGAAGGAAGTATTCCACTTTGTATTTCTTGTTGGCACGCGCCAGTTTCTAAGTAAACAAGTAGTTCCGTTACATCTCACAAATTAAAGTCTGCGATGGCTAACAAAGAACAACTGTGGACAAACAAGCTCTCCAACAACTCACGACATATTATACCTGTCTTGACAACCCCAACAACTTGACTGGATGTCGTATTTCTATTCTGGTGGGGCACGTGGATTATATATATATACGAACTGAAAAACAGAATATTTGTTAGTACCAATTACCTGTCTGTTGCGATAGAAACGTCTTCAAACGTGTTTCTTGAGGCTACGTAAGCATATCTTACACTTAAATCACCGAATTAACAACTACCTGTAACGTTGTTGTTCACTGAAGCTACGTAAGCATTTCTTACGCTTTATCCACCAAATCAAATCAACAACTGCCCGTGACGTTGCAATAACCAGAGTTTTGTACATGTAGTGTATACGTACGACTTCTCTTTATGTTCAAACCTCTTCGCACGTGTTTGATACTGTGTTAGGTTAGGGTGTGTTAACGTTAAGAGCATGTTTATAGGTAACATTTTGGAACACACTTTTGAAAATTGAATGAAAGTATATCACCAGTTTTATCCTAGAAATTATTTTTCTAAACATATTGCATATAAATGTTTCATAATTATCGTTAATTGTTTGTTTTAATTATGATATATTTTATACATATGATCTCCTACTCCTCAAACCACTAAATAGAAATATACCAGTGATACAAGGTATTATTTCACCCTAACTTAGAATATTTGATTAGGTACTGAGGCAAATAAAATGGTTTGCAATTAGCGAGTAACTTGTACTTAAGGTTGTTGTTTTTATTGTTTTTGTCGAATTTGGTGCAAATCTACCAAAGACTTGTGAAAGCCGTCCCTAATTTGGAAGTTATAAACTAGAGGGTAGGCAAATTGTCAACACCACCCACTGCCAACTCGTGAGAGCTACTCTTGTCAAACCGAATAGGGGGATTTTATTGTCACTCTTATAACGCACCCACGCCACCCTAACGTGCGAGGCGCGATTATTTATTTTTAACGGTAAGAGGACGCGGAAACTACGACACGTTAATTACTGGACCGCCTTCTGCTCATGTACTTAATGACTTAGCTGTGCTTGACATACTTCATTTCAATTTCATCTAATTCTTTTTCTAAAAGGGGAACTTTTTGGAACATTTGTTTAAGCCTTGCAGCAATGGTATTCACAGATGAACTGATTTCCTTACAAGTCCGTTAACAACAGCATGATCGAACAGAAACATTGTTGAGCTATTTGAATCTGAAAAATTCACCGAGGCCTTTGTTCAGCGAGAAGTAAACAAACTGAATACGTTTGAAGCTAAGTGAAATGGCCCGGCATGGCCAGGTGGTTAGGGCGCTCGACTCGCAATCTGAGGGTCGCGGGTTCGAATCCCCTTCCCACCAAATATGCTCGCCCTTTCAGCCGTGGGGGCGTTATAATGTGGCAGTCAATCCCACTATTCGTTGGTAAAAAAGTAGCCCAAGAGTTGGCGGTGGGTGGTGATGACTAGCTGCCTTTTCTCTAGTCTTGCATTGCTAAATTAGGGACGGCTAGCGCAGATATCCCTCGTGTAGCTTTACGCGAAATCCGTAACAAACAAACAAAATAAGTGAAATAATCTTTATTTAAATAGCATGCTTATTTGCGTAGGCGGACGCTGACTCTAGCTGTCCACTGTAATAGTATGCAGAGCTTTTATTGTGCACCCACCACCCCAAAGTCCAGAGCGGGTTTTTGTGATAACATGTTACGAACCATGAATCCTGGGGCTCACAGTCCAGATACGCTAACCACTAGAGCACGCTCAGCTCAACTAAAATGTGGAAAAAAAAACCTCGTTATTATGTTTTAATATACATTTTATTATATATTTTGAACATTTAAGGTTTTAAATAGATAATTTCTAACAAGTTGCTCAAACACACACGAAAATAAACATTTCAATAATATACCATGCTATGAACAGCCTAGAAAGTACATAAAGCATATATCTAGAAAAATAGAGTTGTGGTATTCTCAGACGAAACTGATTTCCGTATGAGTATTAGACAGGTCTGCTTTATAATGGAAGGATCGATCAGGATAATTGTGAAGTAAATCTGAATTTAGCTAAACACTGAGTTTTAGGCTAAGAAGTAAACAGACTGGACACGTTGTGTAAAGTGAAACACACTCTTTATTATATTGCAAAGTAAAGAAACATGGTGTGCATACTTGCATGGACACTGGACAGTCATCTTCCTACTGGACCAGTGAATCATTGAAGATTATAACCAAACAGAAGTAGAAGTGGATCTACTCTGACTAAAACCCAATGCTCTGTTCTAAAAAAGACACCTTGGTTTTACCCATGATGAGCTATGAGCATAACCACGTGACTGGTTGTTCTCTTACAACATTCAAAGGGTGTAGCCTATACACATCACCTATTTGGCCAGTGAAGGAATTTGATGTCAATGACCTATTCTACACAATCTGTAAAAATGCAGGAAAATCCCAGTGGACAAAATAAATACTATCTGCTAGAGCAGTGTTTCCCAAAATGGGAGCTGCAGCCTCGCTAGGGGTCGTGAAGCTTTTTCGGGGGGGGGGGGCACCAAAGACGGGCAGAAAACAAAGATGGTGAATTAATTCTAATTCTAAATAAACAATAAACCGATATAAATTATGTTGAATTAATTAAATGACACAGTCTGTCGAAAGGAGATGTTATTGTTTTCATTACGGCACTGTTTTTCAATCACCATACTAAAGTTATAGGTTGGGGGGGGGGGGCTCAAACTTATTGATTCACATTAAGGGATCCTCAGACTAAAAGAATTTGGGAACCACTGTGCTAGAGAACAACAAAGAAACAATGGGAACCAAAACAAAATAACTCCGCAGTTTTCTTGCACACGTGTTTATGTAAAAACTGCATAGAATAAGACTAAGCGAAAACTTTTTGAAATTTCTGTATTAATAAAAGCAGGTAAAAAATAATAAATCTTACGATATGCCCTAATATCACATTTATATTTCCTTCTTTATATCCAGGCTTGTCCTCAAGCTCACAGTTAAATTTAACATTAAAGCCAATAAACTTTAAACTCGTGACATGGTCAAGAAGCACATTAACTTTCCCACATTCCTATGAACAATCATACATCACCTGGAACACACTACCCTTAAACAAAGAGCTACACTGAAATATAATACAAAAATAATTCTTCAACTTTTAAGGTAATACAATCAATAATAAAAATGCCTTTTAACCATTACCTTGAAATCGACATAATACTTAATGAAGAAAATATTTATCTAGTAGTGAACATTAATTCGTTAGATTATGAAGTAATCAAAATTGTAAAAGAAATCCCTTTAACAAAGAATACAGAAAGAAAACCTTTTAACACATAACATATTTTATTAGTTTAATAAAAAACATGCACACACTCTTAAGATTCCCTAGTGGAACAGCGGTAAGTTTACAGACTTCCAACACTAAAATTAGGAGTTTGATTCCTGGCAGTGATCGTAACGTATAACCAAGTATAGTTTACTTCGGAAACAAACAAACAAACCATTTAGCATACAATGTAAGTTCACATACATATAAGAAAATGAAATCTAACAAAGATTACTTCCCCTTTTAACTAACAAATTACACCACACGTAAGTATTGAAAAGCTTTTAATAATGAATAATAACATATAATAAAATAATTTAAACAATCATACATTTCGCAATTAAAACATAGCAATACAAAATTCGAACATTGTTCACCAATAAATTTAATAATAATCATAATAAGCCTCCCCCAGAGTTTCAGCGGCAAGTCTGAAGGGTTATAACACTAAAACCCAGGTTTGAATATTTGTTGTGGGCGAAGCGCAGATAGCCAAACCAAAACAAAAGAAAACAATAATAAACTCTTTATGAAATTAAAATTCACAGAACAAATGCTACCACTGCCAAAGCAAAATAAATAAAAAAATCATATTATCATGTAAAATATATAAAAAACAGGAAATTATTGCATACTTGGCCACTTGAAATTAAAATCCATTTTAATCAACGAAAATGGAAAAATAAGAAACTTTCAAGTTCTTTTAGTGAATAAATATTAGGTAGAATAACTACTGTCATATAGAAAAAACGCATTAAACACAAATTTCCGTATGTAAGGCATACTTACCACAGTGTTTATTGAGGTTACACTCCCTGTCCTCAGAAAGTTATCATTGCCTTGAAGTTGGCTGCTGTCAAGGTCTTACAGTCATTCTGGGCACTAGCAAGGGCTCTTTCTGTTTAGCCACTCCCCCGCCCCAGTAGCACAGCGGTATGTCTGCAGACTTATACTACTATAAACCGGGTTTCGATACCCGTGGTGGGCAGAGCACAGATAGCCCTTTGTATAGCTTTGTGCTTAATAACAAACAGCAACAACTGTTTAGCCTGCCTGGCTCGTGAGCAGTGTACGTCTTTTTTGAGCTTTAACAAAGGTGTTACTCCCTGCTGCTGTTGCTCTTCTTCACTGTTATAGAGAGGTTCGAACCTTGATGCAGTTAGTAACTATTTCCTGATAGTGCCTTTCCAGCACCGGGATTTACTGCTCAAGCGTAGGGTGGTTTAGATGGATGTTTCACCCTTGTCATTCTCTGGGGTTGCTTGGCTGAAAGGGACTCAATGACTGCCAAGGCACGCATCCTCTTCTTGTTTGGATGGTAAATAGTCCTTAAACTCCTGATGTGGTGGAGAAGGATGAAGACCAACGAGCCAGACTCATCTGTATTGTGGCTGATGTTGTGGTGACCATAGTAGAAGTAGTGTACATAATTACACACTCTACTCTGTCTTACAACTGTGATAACACTACCCAAATTTTGTTGTTGCTGGTTGTGGTGCTTAATAGGAACTTGCTGTCTTGTCATTGGATATGCTAGTACTGTATCACCCATTAAAGTCACCTTTAGGAATCAGAATGCTTGGTTGTTTATTTTATCCAAAGTGAATCTCAAACTTCATGAGAGCAGGCAATGGTGCTGTTATCTTAGAGAAGTTGGCCACAAATCTTCACTAATACAATACAAAACTGAGGAAACTGCAAACTTCTCACTTGGTCATATGCTGAGGCCAATCTCTCACCACAGTTATCTTAGCCTGGCCTTTAGAGACTCCACCTCTCCTTACAGTGTAATTGAAAAAATCCACGCCCATGACCAAGCACTTTTCGGGTTTAAGTTTTAAGCTTTCTTTCTTTATTCATTGGAATACCATTCTCAGGTACTCAGCTGTAGATTATAATAACATGCAACCAAAGACCAAAATATCACTGACATAGATGAGGTATCTCTTCCATTGTATCCCCTTCAGTGTAAGCTCCGTTAGCCTCTTGAAAGTGGTGAGCATGTTAGAAGTAGAATGGCATGACATGGAATTCGTATAAGCCATCATTAGCATTGGCTATTTCACTTTGCTTTTCAACATAAAGCTGAATAGCTGATCATTCGTAATTATAAAACAACATAAGAACTTCATTCTTTGTCAGACAAGTAATTGTCTATGCTAGTGCTGCCTGCTTCTTTGACAGGAAACAGTTCATTTTCATTCATAGTTTCTATAATAATGTTACCTGGTATTAACACTTTATACTTCATCTGTAGTAAACAAAGGAACATCACTTGTGAATACAAAGGTTCCGATATTCCTGGCGCTATAAGCACTCATACAGTCCACTGTTCCTGGGATCACTCTGGCTGTCACCAGATCACTCTCAGGTGGAACATCAGTTCATTTCTTGCACAGGAACAACTGATGAATAATTTCTTCAGTACAACCATCCCAAGAATTTCCTTACCAGATCTGAGATTATAGTTGACTATTTTCATTCCGTGTTGGTCTCACTTGGAGGGATTGATATGGTATGAGGTTCACTAGTGTTCTGGATGCTCCTGCTTTAGACAATAATTCACTTTCTTACCCTTGTACCCGCACAGGTAAGTACAAAGCTTCACTCAGCTCTGAGAGAATTGGGTTGACCACCAAACTCTTCAGTGCAAGCAGTCTACTATGCTTCCTCAAGCTGGTTGCCAGATCCAAATTGAGCTTCATTAATTTTTCAGAGTATTTGCAACAGCTTTCATTATTACTTGCTAGTTGTATTGGGCCTGCTGAGCCATTGGACATTATCAATAACGGGACTTACTTTATTTTTTAGAAAAGTATGGTAGTTCTTGGTTGATTGGCATCTGTTGAGCCCTCTACTGGAACCAATGGCCCTGCCACCTTTGTTGCCCAGCAAAGTACAGGACATTGATGTCCCAATACCCCACCAGTCCAAAAGTGAAGCAGAAGTTCCCTCCTTCCATCCTGGACGTTATCAGCATTAGCTTCAGCATATACCCTCATAGATGGACCTTGTTGTTAAGGGCAAAGACATGCAAATAGTTAATTTAATCTGGTAGGGTTTTTCACACAGAACTCTGTCATGATATACTTTGTAACTAACAGTATATTTGATATATATTCATCAAAAAGTACTGGAAACAGTTCAACTAAATTCTTCCCTGCGATTTTTATCCTTTTCTGCAAACAGTTCTTCTATTTTAGTCTTGTGATTAATATTTTTAGTAGTTAGTTGGAATGCCGCTAGATGTCAGTGGTTTATCTCATTATCTTTAACTAGATGATTACATGCATGAAATGTTACTTTCGTGGTGATAAATATATTTTTATTTTTAAGGGTGAAAGTGCTATCTTTATATTTATGAAGTTGAAACCAGGGAAATAGTTATCTATGTACTTTTTCACATTTACTGCCTGGTGTTATCAAGGGTTACAGCATTTTAAACTAGGCTCTTTAGTGGTCAATTTCAAATACGAAAATCAAATACCATAAAAATTATTGTAAAATTGAGACAATTCCTGCAATAGAACTATAGTTGTTGTCGTTTTTTTTTAAACCTCGTCGAAACGTTGTATATTTGCTGTTATGTTAAACTTATATTAAAGTTTTTCTTCATTTCCCATTCAAGCCGTTTCCATCCATTATTAGTCTCAAAGTGGGTTCCTCGTCATCGAATATATGATTCAGTTTGATTTGAATACCCAGAAAATAACTTTTAAGAAAAACTTACAAAGGCAGTGCCATCTGTTGAAAGAAAACCTAAGTATATGTATTTGTTGTATTGTACTATACAAAAATTGCAACTGATTAATACATATTTAATGAGTTTGTGGATAATACAGAAACTCCATCTCACTTTGAGAAAAATTAAGCATCTGCTAGTTATTTAAACATATCATTGTAAACAAAAATTTATTGTTCTCTGTTACTTATAGACATTTTGAATATCTAAATATGCATTTAAATAGAGTTGGTTTGTTTTAAATTAAAAGTTAGTTTCGGTGATTAATACAGTATATACATGTCAGTGTAAGACTAAAGAGCAAGTTTCCTGCTTAAAACTTTTCTACTCGTATTTTGAAATCACAATAACTAGAAAATTCGAATATTATAAATAAAAAGTAACTGAAACTTTAACCTCAAAGTAGCGAATGCAAACATTTTGCGAATAGTTTGTTTACTAAAGAAATTGGTGACAGCAACTTAAGTGTGAAAAAATGAGAGTTAATATCTCACTAAACTTAAAGAGATCGTATTTCAAACTTTTACCTCTATCTTT
This sequence comes from Limulus polyphemus, assembly GCF_000517525.1. Lineage (NCBI taxonomy): Eukaryota > Metazoa > Arthropoda > Merostomata > Xiphosura > Limulidae > Limulus > Limulus polyphemus. The sequence continues at coordinate 51,808 of NW_013669090.1, forward strand.
AAACCCTAAATTATTAATAGCATTGCGAATGCCTGATTAATTTGTTTGTTTTTGTTTAAGAAAAAAGCTTCACCATGGCTATTATGTCCAATGCAGGGTTTGAACTCCAAACTTTAGGTTTATAAACCATCTGATTATGAAATTTAATTATTCACATTTTTTTTTAACCGCGTGTCTAAAGCGCCATCTTCTGATATAGCTCTAGATCAAAACGAAACGTTTGTTGTTTACTTCTCGGGCGTTGTAACTTTGAGGAAGTTTTGATAGTTTATTATTTCAGAATTTAATATTTCTGATACTTTTGATCAAGGCATCTGTTTGCTATTACATTCAGGAAGTTTTTATTTTTCTAAATTTCATTTCTATTTGTAATGTTATTGCGTACTGTTCATTTAAAGTTGTTAAATTAGTTAAGCTTTAGGCTGCAGACTTTGCCTGTGGCGTCCTTAGTTATTGTAGCGTGCGTTTCCGGCAACCACCTTACTCACATAAAGCTTGTACGAGTACTTTAGGCGTAGAATTGTACATTTAAATTTAGCAAAAAATAAGCTGTACAACAAATACACGTGCATTAAAGATTATGGCAACAGAAATTTTTGGAAAAGAAGACTGTGAGGGGATGAATTTAACCCCTGACGAACTAAAAAGATTAGGCAGTGCATTAAAAGATGAGCGGTTTCGAGAACTTTTGTTTGAATATGCAGAGGAACTTAACGATCCAGCAAACAGGCGTCAGTATGAAGAGGATATCATTGCACTTGAAAAGGAAAGAGGTATAAATGCTGTCTTCATTCACCCCAAGGCAGGCTATGTACTAAAAACAACGTCAGGAAGCACAAAACATGGAAAAGTTTTCCTTAACATGTGTGAAAATGAAAACGTTAATAAACCCAATTGCTACAGAAGCATGAGGGATAGTAAAACTAAAGGTCTCCATTGGAATATTCCTCACTTATTGGCCCCGCCAAGAAAAGACGTGGATAAAAGGGGTGACAGTTGCATGGTGTATGATGTTGTTTTTAACCCTGACACTTTGTACATGGCTCAAAAAAATAAAAATTTTAGAGCAATGATAGAAGAGATTGCTATGAAAGGTGTTGAGGATAAATTTTCTGTGCATCTTGACCAGCAAACTGTTCACTACCCTAAGATGAAGTACAAAGGTCAGCCTGTTCCTACAATAATCAGAACCAAGCATGAATTTGTTGAAGCAGGAGGCAATAACAGTCAAGCTTTGTGCCTCAAGTCTATTCAATCATCAGCTTCACCTGGGAATGAAAATGAGGCTAAAGACACATCAGTTACGTTAAACTCCTATGATTTAGGTACAATAGACTTGGATGAAAAAACTGTAAAGAACAACAAAAAACTGAATATGGAAAACTTGAGTAGTTTTAGTATGCCCTACTCCAAAATGGAAGATTCCCTGGATAACATGCATTTTGCTGTTGTAAATGAGGAAAATGATTCATTGTTGGTGCCCAAATATTCAATTTTGCATAGAAACTATTGTGAGTTTGAAGATTACAGTATTATACCTGGAAAGTTGATGTCCACACGACCTAAAGAGCTAATCATTACTGTGGAACTACCACTCTTAAATTCTGCTGATAATATTGAACTTGATGTTATGAAAGACAGTATAATATTGAAATCCAAGAAACCTGGACCACAGTATAATCTTCAGTTGCAGCTGCCATATAGCATAGATGAAGACAAAGGCAGTGCAAAATTTGACAGAACTAAACATAATTTGATAATTACTTTATTAGTTCTTCAGTCAGATGAATATTTTTCAGTAACAGAAGATTCCAACTCAAACCAAGTAAAAGACAGTACTGAGTCTTGGCACAGTGAAGGTGAATTTAATTCAAATCTTAATGGTATGAACATGTCTAATTTTCCAAGCAATATAAACCTTGATGATAGTCATCAACATCAAGACAAACATTCTGGAAAGGAAGAACATTGCAGTTTAATACCACATCAAGATGAGAGAGAAAACAGTTTTGAAGAGTACTGTGTTAAAGATGCAAACCAGGGTCATAATTGTGGTCTTATTTCAAAATCATCCTGCACCTACATATACAGTGCCCCAGATTTTGAATATCATCAAACGTCTGAAATGTTGATATTAGTTATCTATATTAAGAATGTGGACCCAAAATCCATAAAAACTCAGTGTTGTCAGGAATGTTGTATCTGGCAAATGACATATTCAACTTTGGGAACAGGATTCGTTCCATTTCATTATTCCTTGGTTCTACCATTTGAAGATCCTTGTTTAGCTCTCGATGTTGAAGATGAAAGCTCTGTGGTTGATGTGAATGATAACACAGTTTTGTGGAAATTGAAGAAATCTCAAATGTCAAATGGAATGTGGACATACTTTTTTGCAGGTGTTGACCAACAGAATTTAAAGAAGTACCACATGGCTTCTGAAATTGGGACGTTGGCTCGACTAAAATCACTTAAAGTATATGATTTCATTGTTTCTAGGATTAGAATGTTTTTATTAAGTTATTTTATGTATAGTGTAATGGTTAGTTCTCAGTACATTGTAATTGTATTTTCCTGTGGATGACTTCCTAATACTTGTATATTTCATACTGGTAAGATACCAGTATTGTGAACTACACCTTAATCAATGGCATATTGAACATGTTAACAAGATTCATTATTTATGTGATGTAGGCAAATAATTAGCATATAAATTAACTTCAAATCTTTGTAGTTACTATTACTAAGTCTTTGAAAGAGGCACTGGACTCAGATCAGTGTCATATTATTAGTAGTACTCCAATACTAGTGACACTAGACTATAGATCATCAAAAACAAGCAGCCAAAAAATCATATCCATGCTAATTTTAGACTTTTACACTCCAATGCATATTTTAACAAAATGTTTAAAAATTTTAACTAAAAGAACACTCCATCAAGCAGCCCATTCTGTAAGTTTATAACTTTGAGTTTGAACAAAAAAACAGTCTGGTTGGAGAGTAAGTTTACATCAAGTAGTTTTCTGTGATAAGCATGGCAGAGTTTTATTGATTTTTTTTTGGTAGGGTTCAGTGATTTATGCAGCAGGAGTTTTTATCAATTTTTGTAGAAGAGCCCACTTAATGGGAAATAAAAATTTATCTGAGTAACTGCCACTCCTGTGTGGGAATTGTTGAGATTAATGGAAGAAAAGTTGTGATAAATGTTGTAAGTTTAAATTCACAAATATGTTTTAATATTTACGGAACAATGGGACATTTAGGGATTTGGTTAAAAGAGAAATTAAGAAATTTGAAAGAAATGGCTAGCTGATAACTGTTAAAATTAATTCTAAGGTTGTTTTTGTTCAAGTATGTTAAATAGTAAGAAAAAAAATGTAAAATAGGAATTCAACCCTTAAAGAATGCTGATGGCAAGATTTTGTTGAAGACTGTGAAATGCGTGATCTTTTAAATTTTTCTTCTTTTCTTTTTTTTTTACAAAAAAAAAAATATAATAGTAATATTCCTGACCCTGATCATTCTATTGGAATTATTGGGATTGACCTGAATCATGTAAATATTAATCCCATAGTGGTTGTAGAAAGATTGAGATAAAGCACCAAGGGCAGGTAACATTTTTATCCAGAGTTTTAAAAGAGGTAAAAGATCAGACATACGAGCCACTCGCTTTCATTTTTTGTCTAGTCAGTAGACAGTGGGTGGATGCCTAAGGATTGGAGAGCTGCTTATATTACCCAAATTTTTAAAGAGGGTGATACTAGCAAAACCCTGGAAATTATAGACCAGTTAGTTTTATTCTATAAGGGGAAAAACTTTAAGAAAGTCTGATAAAAGAAGCTTTGCAAATTCATTTAGTGAAATGTGATCTTATGAAAGCCAACATGGATTCATCAAAGGGAAATATATTCACTCTAATCTGTTGCATGGATGTTACTTATTATTTGGATGATGGAAAATATGTTGATTTTTTTGTTACTTAGATCTTCCAAAAGATTTTGATGAGGTATCTTGCAAAAGATTAACTACGAAAATAATATTGGTAAAGACTAGTAATAACTTGACTGTTAGATGGATGAATAGAAAAAAGCAAAAGGTCATTATTAAAGGGGTGCAGTCAAACTGGACCTTTCTTACCAGTGGAGTGCCTCAGGATTCTGTGCTTGGGCCTTCACTTTTTCTATCCTAAGTTAGGATATTGATAATTAGTAAAGTGTGTATTGAGGCTGATTAACTTTAACTATAGTTAAGTGCAAAGTAATGCATTTGGGTTATCATAATTTGGATAACATATTTAATATATAATTTGAACACAGTTGCAGCCAGGAATGATCTTTCAAATACTAAATACCCAGCAGTTCACAAATTTGAATATTGATGAGCTACAGTCACCTTTCACTTGACTTATAGAATGAGTAATAGTAAATTACAAGACTGATTTGTCTCAATGAAATGATTTCAATAAAACTTTTACACTGGAAAAATAAATAATGATCATCATTCTTGTTTATTGTTGATCAGCGTGTGTGCTTGCTACAAGCTGCTGAGGATAATCCTCAAAATACTAGATACCCGACAGTCCATGATCGTGAATACTGATAAGCTTCTGATATGATAATTTATATTTCATATATATAATTTGTAATTTTTTTAAAGTATCATCAATATTATTATCATTATTATTGTTGTTGTTATTAATTATGATGATGATGATCGTTATTGTTGTAGCTAATCAATATTCAAACTTGGTATTTATTATTTGAAAGATCATTCCCAGTTGATGGATATCTAGCCACTTCAAATTTGGAACCTACTCAATAGCAAAACTGAAGAAAACGATCTTGGCATAATAATAATAGTAGATGAGTAACTCTATACTTCTAATCAGTGCTCTATTGCTTGTAGTAAGACTATTAGAGTTTATAGACATACTGATTATTAGTCAAAGATGTATTTACCTCTATTCAAATCACTAGCTAGGCCTCACTTGGAATATTGTGTACAGGTTTAGTCTTCTTATCTAAGAAAGGATATTGATTTATTGGAAGTGGTTCAGAGGAGGGCTACTAAGATGATTCCAGGGAGGGAAAGTTATCTTATAAAAATAGGTTAAGTTCTCCTATTTTCTCTGTAAAAAAAGAAGCATAAAAGGTGATTTTATTGAAGCTTACAAGATTATCAGAGGTAATTTCTGTAATAGCATATCCTGGACATATTATGTATAGCTGTTGTATTGTCTGTAGCAGCTTCTCTTAGTCTATTTACCTCTCCTACCTGGGTTTATTGTGGATAACCACTGTCTGGTCTATAAATACTTCTACTTAGGCTTAATGTGGATATAGATGACAATCACTGCCAGGTGGATAACTAACTTATTCCAAAACAGTACTACCTCCTCTTCCCCCCTAGCTATCTCAACCTTCATTTGCTCTCTAGGCATTGGTAAATTTTATGTACAGTCATTATTATACCCCTATATTTTTTGCATCATTGCAGCAACATTTGCTGATCATGTGACCACCCTCCACCAATCCCATTGCACCCTCCTCTATATTAGTGCAGGTAGCTTTTTCTACCATTGCAGCACAATCCTCACTTTCAAGAATTGGCATATAAAAACCCCAAATCAGTGTGGAGGAAGGGTGGGAATTGGGTGAACAGATGTAAGTACCTATCGGAAATACATTTTCAGTGTTGGAAAATGTTAATGTTTGTCTCAACTGAAGAATTATTATGTATTTTATAGATCACATGCAACATTATCAACATTATCTGCTTCCATTATGCATAGATAATGGATCCTTTTTTTTTCTCTGCTAATCTTAGGGTTAACTAAACTATAAAACTCATAGTTTTACTGCATGTGATAAACATGGATAGTTTGCTTCTGTAAAATTGAATAATGTTGTGTCTGATATTGACCAAAAGACATTTAAAAGATGGATACAAGTAGGTCCCTTATATTAAATAGTAGATTACTACTCTCCATTACATGAGTTTAAACTTTTCATCCACTACTGAACTCTGATTGGATTTATATTCTTCTCCGGTTTTGCGTAAAACATTCAACAGTGACAAAGTTGTTTCATGATGTCCCTAATCAAGCATTTAAAACATCACTCCTATCAATAATGGTATTTGTTGAATCACAATAAAGCCTTTTGTTATATGATGATAAAAAAAAATGTGAAAGACTCCTAGCAACCAACAAATACACCAACATGTACCGTGAATAACTTGTTGTATAAAGTGTTTCAAAAATAAAAGCACATATAGTGTAATTCTGAAAGCAATAACTTTGAAAGTGAGTTCACTAAAACCTTCCCCTTTTTTATTTTAAAACTCGCAATTACTGTAAGTACATGCAGAGATGCATATTGTGTTTCCTCATTGTTTCAGTCACACTGCAGGTAAAAACATTCTTGTTCTTCAGTAATAGAGTTTATATCATCATATAAATATGGTACATCTGTGCTTATTTTCAGCAAGTCCAAGTTTGTGACGTATTGTACATACATTTCTTGAAATTAAAGCACATTAACCCATGTGTAAACCTGTTTTAACCTGTTATTCAGTTGAATCAGCCTTGCCCATCAGTGTACATGTAAGTGGTTCTTTAGCAAACTACAAACCATTTCGTTGTCAATATATCTCATGCAAATAAGCATAAAACAAGAAGCTGAAGTATGCTCAAACCTGATGTAATATTTTCTAAATAAAAAATGCTTCCACCCGCAGGCCAATACACCCAGAATTTTATTAACAAGATTGTGTTTTATAAACCTTATGAGTTATTTCTTCAAGCAGTGTATACATTTATATGACAAGTAAAAAGTTAATCAATCTGTCATGATGTACAGTACATAGTGAGGCCATTTAAAACTCAAGTATAGAACATCTGCTGGTATGGTTCTTGCATCCATCATAACAAAGCACTGTGTGCCAAATGAAATACTATGAATTTTCTAAAAATTGTTACCTAAATTATAGTTTTTAAAATAACTCTTAAGATTGCCATTTGTGATTGGTTCAAACACAGTACTGAAAACAACATCCAGTTAAGAATTACAGTTCTCCATACATTCCTTTTCATGTGTTTGTGGATGAGTATAAAGACAGATTGAAATTATATTAGCAATATACATATTCTTTTCCTTTCAAAGTACTTGCATTGTACGTGAAAGACTCCTAGCAACCAACAAATAGACCAATGCAGCAATTTTGAACATTTGTCCCAGTCGCAGTGTGATTGGGTGGGAGAACTGAGAAATATACTTCCCAGCTGCAGTAAAAGGGTTAACAGTTAAAATGTGTAATATATGTTTGTTTTATTATTTTATTATGAAAATTACTTTGCATTGTATTCTGTATAGGTAGTTTGCTTTAATCAGAAGTTAATGATAATTAATACCACAATTATTGGTTAAAAACAACCAGTTATTTTGACAGATTTTATTTCATCGTGATCTATAACTTGTGTTGGCAAAGTGTAGTCTTGTTTGCTTCTTTCTTCAGCTCAGTGCAGTTTATATATGAATGCTATATTTATAACACCAGTTACTGGAACATTACCCACATTTATTCTACATTTAATTTTGTGAGCTAAGATTGTTTGGGTTGTTATTCTTATACAATTAGTACATATCTGTTCAAACCTATTCGTTAAAACCATGAATATTTTTAGAAAGATAAATTGTAGTATATTTGAGTTTTGTTTTTATAAAAATATTGTTAGACCTTGGATGAAGAGTTTCTGTATTTGATTTTGAACAGCTTATTATATGTATAATGCTGTGACCTAACACTTGACACCAAAACGTTCATTATCACATGAACTTATAGTTTTTAAAATAACTCTTAAGATTGCCATTTATGATTGGTTCAAACTGAAAACAACATCCAGTTAAGAATTACAGTTCTCCATACATTCCTTTTCATGTGTTTGTGGATGAGTATAAAGACAGATTGAAATTATATTAGCAATATACATATTCTTTTCCTTTCAAAATACTTGCATTGTACGTGAAAGACTCCTAGCAACCAACAAATTGACCAACATGTACTGTGAATAACTTGTTGTCTAAAGTGTTTCAAGACTGTGTCCAGGTAATATGACCTAGCACTTGACACAGTGCTGTGACCTAGCACTTGACGTTCATAAGTAAATATTTGTAATTCAAAACTTTGTTTTGCAATTTTTGTAAGGACTTTCTCTACATTCTTAGATCTCTGTCTTACAGGATATGACAGAAGATATTCTGTGTACCAGTGAGGTCTTGGATGGAAAGAAGGTTTCCATAATAGATGTCAGTGAGAAGGTAGTTACTTTTGATATACAGGTATGTAAATGTCATTGTAAAGGTAGCTGTGTCATAAATTTCTAAGCACACTAGCCTTAGACACATTTATATGTATTATTCATGAAGTAATGTTAATTTTTAATAACTTCATGTTAAATGTATGTGTACAATGTATATATATTGAATAGAGTTGTTTAAACATTTGTTTTTGTGAGTGCAAAACACTTAAAAACACCATTTCGATTGTACATATAGTTTTACAAAGTCCTTATACCAATGAACTGTTTGTGTTCTCATGAATTTTTAAAGAGCGTGGAACTTATTTATTTTTTATGAAGTAACACATAAATGTCTGACCAACATTGTGTACTGTGTCCAGCAACTCTTACTGTCATTGTGAAGGAGTTATAAAGTATGTCCAGCAAGTCTTACTGTCAGTGTGAAGGAGCTATAAAGTATGTCCAGCAACTCTTACTGTCAGTGTGAAAGAGCTATAAAGTATGTTCAGCAACTCTTACTGTCATTGTGAAGGAGTTATAAAGTATGTCCAGCAAGTCTTACTGTCAGTGTGAAGGAGCTATAACGTATGTCCAGCAACTCTTACTGTCATTGTGAAGAAGTTATAAAGTATGAAACAAGAGCTGCAGTTTTTATATGTACATATATATATTTTTTTCACAGTGAATATACAAAGTTAGTTAGTGTGCAAGTTAAGATCAGACAATATTTTGTTATCTAGCAGATTTTCCAGTGCTCTTTGTACATGTGTGATGCTTTATAATTAGATATATATAATACTGAAACAACCTAGAAATAATAGAACTATAGTGAGTGAGTGTATTGGCTCTCAATCCTATAAAATAGAAGCTGATTATAACCACATTTATAAATATTTCTTTAAGTCTTCTGTCTCTTATATTTTTGTCCTTGAACAGGTGGGTCCTGAGAAAGACAGTAATGAACACAAAGTACTTCTTGACTCTGCTAACACAAACTCTTGTGACAGTTGTGGGTATGAAAATGGCTCTGTTTACAATACAGAAATTGTTTCTACTTTTTCTGATGAAGTGGAACAGATCTCAAAGGATGAAATTGGAGATGATCCTCAGGATGGCGTTTCCACCTTGAAAAGTATAATGTTTTCTTCCATTAAGTCTCAAAATTCAGCTGTTTTTTTTAACATATTTATAATTAGTTTTGATATTTTCACAGAATCCAATCAAGGTCTATATTTCATATTACTTGTGTACAGAGTGTAAAAATTCACTAGCTTGATACCCAGAACTACCAGAGTTTGAGTTTGAGCCAATGTGAATTCCATAAGTACTAGCCTGAAAGTAGTGCTGGTTTGCTTGTATGAAGTGTGTGAATATATGTAAAATACAATTGTATTTAATTATTAAAAATTTTAAGAATGTTATTTTTTGTACTTATAATGCTTTATAATCTACATACTTATTTTTCTCTGTGATTAAAATAGTAATTTTTGAATGCAAAATTTTATTGATATGAGATGAAACAGCTGTGTTTGGGCATAATGACTTGGTCCACTCACTAGAAATTCACTGTCCTTTTTCCTATGTATGATAGAAAAGGGCAAGATTTCTGATATCAACTGCCATGTGGTTCTTTTGATTTCATCATATTCATGGACTGGATAAACTGCCCAGAAATTTTACATTTTTATATATATATATATATTCTAAATTAAATCATGTTTTACATATGTTAAGAATACTATCAGTCTATCACATATCTAAACTAGACCTGCCCATAGATTTTAAATCTGTGTCAGATAGCAAAGTAAGTCATATTATTTTTAGTTTTGTAATACCATTGAAGAAGAAGTCATTGCTATGTGTAGTAATTTAGTCAGTTCAAGCTAGTACATTTCTCATGCCTACTTTCCAAAAATGAAATTTACACCCCTGGTATATATATATATATATATATATATTTATTTTTTTTTTTTAACCATCTCTATTTTCTTCATATACATGTAGATTAATTTTTAAAAAATTACCAGTTTTTAAACATTCTCTGATGGATGCTTAATGTGGTGACTTTTTAGCACAGTTGGATTTTAAAGTGAATTCCAGCAATGAGATAAACTACCTAAGAAACATTTGGCTATGCTGAATTTCTAATTTTGAAACAGGTACAGGTATTAATTCTCAAGATCAACATCTGTTTGGGCTGAACACTTTTGTGAGCCCTCAGATATGTATGGTGGTCTAGTATGTTATGGATAATGGCATGTATGTTCTTACTACCTTATTATTACAGGAACTCATGAAACAATTCTGTATTTTTTAATTAATATTATAAAAGGTATCGTAAACTTCAGATGTGTCAAAAACATCTTTGAAGATGATTTTGTGTGAAAGAAAGAAAATAAAGTTTTGAAATGATTTTATATCAAATAAGAAATTTATAATTTTTTGATATAGCTAACTTTGTATTAAAGCATGACAAAATTTCCTGAAACAGTGTTATTTTCGAAAGGAAAGTTATAAACTCTTGGAATAATTTTATGTTACAAAAAGATCAGAAGCTTTTGAGATAACTTTAATATGTAAAAGAAAACAAGTATTTAAATATTTTTTGTGTGAAATGAGAAGTGTTCATAGTTGAGGTATTTTAGTGAATAAAAAGCAGAAACCTTTAATCTGATTTTCTGAAGAAAAAAAAACATATTAACCTTCAATGTAATTTTATGTGAATGAAAATGTGTGTGTAAAAGATAAAAGGAAATTTTTCAACATATCCTCCAAGGTAATATAAATTAAAAAAACACTACATTTTCTCTAGTTAGTAAACTTAGAAGAACAGAAACACAAAGGAATTTATTTTTAAATAGCCTTTAAAGACAAAAAAGGGCAGAATTTTCATGTAAATTTTGCATTTCATTTCATAATGCCTATAATATCTATATATATATATATCTTTGGATTTGTACTTTTTGGTTCACAAATGTTTTCAGCTTTTACTTTGTCATGCTATAATGGCATTTAATAGATATTGCAGAGTATTAAATTAATATGCATTGAATAATGCTTTGTATTGTTGTAATGATATATATAAGTTAGTATGAATAAGGAAATAATTTAGTTTGTTTTTATTTACTTTGTAGCAATCAAACCAACCCAAAAAATAAGAACTTCTTCAGAATCAAGTGAAGATCAGGTGAGTGAATTTGTTATGTTAAAAGTTCCCAGAATTTAGCTATTAGTTTTGCCGAAATGTACAAAAAAAATTTTTAAACAGTAAATGTCAGAAACACAAAGTGATTGGATATGTCCAAGGAAAATTAAGTATAAAAATTACTACAGTCCATGTTGCCACATTCAGTCATGCTCTAGCTTATGAGCATGTATATTGACAATAACCCTGCAATGTACTTTCCATTGCAATTAACTCTGTCAAAAGGCTGTCATGTCCAGAACACACCATTCCTCCCTGCATGCTTTCCATAATCTTCTTAGCATACCAGAACAATGGTTTTCAGCAGTTGTTTCAACAGTCTTATCACACATAAACCCATAGACACCGAATCTGGTGATTTGACCAGTATGTATTCATATACAGTAGTGCAGTCCTGCAGGGTCACAAGGGAATGCTGACTCCTCATTTCATGTGCAGAGGAAGCACTATTCCCATACTACAAATGCAGATTATTTTCCATGTTGGTTTCTAATATATCCAAATGTGGATCAATGGGATTGTAATAATGTCTCTCACATGGAATGCGTTAAATTAAATGGAAGATTTTATCATTAGCTTAAAGCTCTCTGACCTTGCATATACTACTGTTTTGCAATAATATTCGTCATCACTAAACACATTAGCTATGTCAAATAACTGCTTTGATAATTGGCTGTTCTGTTTGGGGGAGTAGGTTACGAGAGATCGTGACAACTCATCGCTTCTACATTTACCACTACATCACTTTTCATGTAGAATAGTATGAATACCAATTTCATGCTCCTGCTACCTGAAGTATGTAATGTTCAAACAGAAGGTATGACTGTAAGCCTTATGTTGGTGAACCCATACTCTGTTGGCCTCATTTCCAGATGGAGAAACCTTTCTTGGTTATGTTGTATACTATTTTCTGGGAACCTGAATGGTTTTTGCCACTGAACTTTGTGTTTGTAAATTCTCACCTGTTACAAGATGCTGCACTTTGCTTACCACATCTAGGGTAAGATTTATTTCAGGTCTCATTCTGGATGGTCCTTGTCCTCCAAGTTGATCTATATTCCTTTGATTTCCAATGCCATTAAGTACAAGGGATATCTCAGTCTTTGAAATTCCAAATCCCGATCTGAATATCTGAACACATCTGTATGATCTGAGTTTATGAATATATTGTACATTGGAAAGGTTTGTTAAGTTCCCTTCTCTTTTTATTGGCATTGCACTACTTATGAAACATCAAACATTGTCAAAATGTACTTCTGATGCATTATTTCCACCACAACTTTATATCAGTTGTGGCTGTTAACTCTCTCAACACAGACTCAGTTGATTTGACCAACCATGTGACCTCTTTGTACTCATTTAAGGTTTTAACAGATTTAATACTACTAACTTTTAGTATAGTATGTATATCTTACAAAACTTGGCAGTCTTTCAGTAAACATTACAAGTCTTTCACGTACAAAAAATCATATTTTTTTAGTGAAGTATTTTCAATAACCTAAAAAAATTTTTTCTTTCAATATCTGAAATATTTTTTTGAATAGTCCATGTGCAAAGTGATTTTCATGTTAAGATTGAAAATACTTTTCTTCATCTCAAATTTCCTTTGTGTAATCCATAAAACCTCCTAAATACATTTCAAACAGTTGTTTCCAGTAAACTGTTATTTTCTCTACCCTATCTCCATATTGAAATAAATTTAAATTACCTTTTTTCTTTCCAGAATGACTTCAAATTGTAACATGAAACTACATTCGTTTATTCTAATTAGCTTTAAGCTTGTAACAGTATACATCTATTTATAATTCAATTTTATTGTTTTATTGCCCTTTGAACCATGACTAACTACTATTTGCACCATTATAAGTTTTCAATCACAAGGGGGAAAGTGGAACTCACGTTACTCTATCCAATTCCGTTACCCACGATCTTCTTGAGTGCGTGCCTCATGAAACAATTATATTATTGTTATTACTAATGAAAATTCAAGTTGAAGTCAGTTGTTGAAGATTTATTTTTGTCTCTTGTTTCATCAAGTGAGCATGCAATAACACAATATTAATGTAAGTCGAAAACAATTACATTGTTTTCATCTTGAAATATGTTTTACAAGACATCAAGTGTCATACAACTTCTTGTTTTTTAAGGCTTTTTCTATTTTCCAATATTGAATTTTCATATATTACTATCCAATGTAAAAGAAAAATTCAAGTTGAAGTGTTCTTTGCTTTCTGAAGATTTATTTTCTGTGTTATGAGTTTAGCAGAATAACAAATGGCATGATTTTTCAGGTTAGCATACATTACTGTTGCTTTAGATATATATTATTTTACTTGATATTCACATACCTTTTATATGAAATTAAATTATTTTGACTGGTATTCTTATTAGTCCATATTTTTGTTTCAGTGTTATATTCTCAGTTTCCTGAAAATGTATGTAGTTCCTATATTTTTTAATTAAAAGATACTGATACCCTACATTTAATAAACTGTTGTCATTGTTTTTTTTTACCATGCTGGCTCTTTTTCGTATGCATATATTCAGTAATTGTGTAGTTTTAATCTCTCTTACTGTTACACAGAGTCCAATTCGAAGAAGAAGAGGGATTTTAAAATACTCTGATAAATTCTGCCGAACTGTATCTGAATCAAGCGATGACTTTTTGTGGTCTTCACAAGATATTTCTTCACCAGACTGTGACTTCTCAGTAGATGGCAGCACGGATAGGATTAAGAAAAGTGTCCGTTTTAGTGATTATGTTTCAAAGAATGTTTATAGGTGAGTTGTTTTTTTCCAAAATGTTTTGCTTTTGTGATACATAAGGTGAACTAAATATATGTTTAAGCTTCCAGATAAGTCTACCAAATGACAGGTCATTCGTTAAAGATATTGAATATGAAATGTAACTAAAACTCTTACTTAACTGAGTCAATATAAAAAGAAATAATAAGACTGGACAAAGTAAAGCACTAAATACAAGCAATGTGCATACATGCAGAGCACTTACATCAGACAACTGCTCTAAATGGCTTCTTCAGATTTATTTGGTCAAGACAAAGCTCTAGAATAGATGGACCAGTTGAAAAAGAAGTTTCAGACTAACTAAATGCTAGGTTCTTTAGTTCCAAGAAATCTTGCGTTTATCCAGTACAACATGCGCTACCATATGTATGGTCATTCTCATTACAACATAATTGAGACCGTAACCTCAAAAAATCACATAAACAAACCATTGAAGGACAGTGCTGTTGATATTCTTACACATCATTGTACAATGCTATGTTCACCATAAGTGGTAACAAGTATTACCTAATTTCAGATCAATTTAACAGTTTACTTGAGCATGAGTTATTTGAAACCTGCACATAGTCAAAACAAAGAATAAGTTCAGAATAAATATTATAACACTAAAAGGAGATAGAAACCCATGGAATACTCATGTATCAAAATTGTAGGAGAAACTGTGCTTATATTTGCAATTCCTGAACAGTGGTGTATCAACAGGTGTCTAGACTGCTTCTGAATTTATCTACTTTCAGGCATCTTCGTGGTCATGCCTTTTTGGTACCCCCTTAAGTTTTCAAACATTACCTTATTATTATTTGTTTTTTTTGGGGAAAAGAACATTTCCACATATGTTTTTTGATTCTTAGGACAAAGTGAGAAAAGCTTGTGTTGATATCCTGTGATTGATTACATCAACCTAAACAAATGAAGAAAATTGAAAGTTTAGAAAAGGCTAATTTTAGTTAATAGGAAACTAAGGAAAATATTTTATGGCTCTTTTGCTCACTGTATGATTATATAAAGCGTTCTTAATAATTTAAGTAAAAGTTTTACAACACAGAGAAAATGTAACTACCAAAACAGAATTATAAGTACGAACAAGGACCGTAGATGACACCTTTTCTAATTATAGCTTTCTACAATCTACCAAAACATTTATGCTATTTAAAGCTTTATGTGGCCAGGTGGTTAGGGCGCTCGACAACACAGAGAAAATGTAACTACCAAAACAGAATTATAAGTATGAACAAGGACCGTAGATGACACCTTTTCTAATTATAGCTTTCTACAATCTACCAAAACATTTATGCTATTTAAAGCTTTATGTGGCCAGGTGGTTAGGGCGCTCGACTTGCAGTCTGTGGGTTCGAATCCCTGTCACACCAATCATGCTTGCCCTTTCAGCCGTGGGGGCATTATAATGTTACGGTCAATCCCACTATTCATTGGTAAAAGAGTAGCCCAAGAGTTGGCGGTAGGTGGTGATGACTAGCTGCCCTCCCTCTAGTCTTACACAGCAAAATTAGGGACGGCTAGTGCAGATAGCCCTTATGTAGCTTTGCGCAAAATTCAAAAACAAACAAACAAGCTTTATGTGGAAGTTGTTATTGAATCCTAATGTGGTTGCTGGCAATGATAGATATATTACAAAAAAGCAAAACATATAAAAAAAACAATCTTAAAAAGTCCTTATAATGTACTTGTGTTTTAAAACTTCTATGTTGTATGGAGCCTCAAAAAGGCAACTGTCCATGTAAAACTAAATTGTAGTATTGCTGTACTTTCTGTAATATTCTCCCTACTTCACCCCTAAATGTTCTGTAAAACCTCCTTATACCATTTCTATAAAATCCTCCCTACTTCTTCATTACTTTAGGCCCGGCATGGCTGGGTGGTTAGGGCACTTGACTTGCAATCTCAGCGTCATGGGTTTGAATCCCTACCCCACCAAACGTGCTTGCCCTTTCAGCCGTGAGGGCATTATAATGTGACGATCAATCCCACTATTTGTTGATAAAAGAGTAGCCTAAGAGTTTGCTGAGGGTGGTGATGACTAGCTGCCTTTCCCTCTAGTCTTTTACGGCTAAATTAGGGACGACTAGCACAGATAACCCTCATGTAGGTTTTCACAAGATTCAAAACAAACCATCCTTACTTTTCCTGTAAATTTAAATCCTCTTTGCTTCATCCCTGCCCTGTGTAAAATATTCTTTATTTTTATTCCTACTTCTTCATAAAATATCCTAATGTTTTTTTCTGATTCTTATGATTTTAGGAGTAAATTTTATAACCACGTAGGTTTAGAATGTGTATTTTGGTCCTAAGTTATCAGAAGTTTTAAAAAGTTACTAAAATGCATGACAAATACCGTTTACATGCTTTATTTTGCAATTCTTTAGTTTTGTCCTATTTTAATTCCTTTCAATGATTTTGAAATCTTATTAGAAAACATGTTTCTCATTAAGAAACTCATAACTGTCTTTGTATGCCCTTTGCTATGAGTCAAGATTAGTATTAGTACATCATCTGGTAAGTAAGAAAAAGAATTGTTTAAAAAACCTGATGGAACAAAACACTTTTTAAATTATTGTTTGTAAAAGCTTTAAATGTACAGCTCACATAAACATTTAGAGCTTTTCCATATATCAAGTGTTTTTAAAGTGTTGGGAAAATAATAAACTTAAAGATTTGTTGAAGTGCCATATGAAATGTAAAGTAAAACCAGTAGCTAAAATGTGCCATACGTTTCGACACAAGCTAGTGGGTGCTACTATAGTATGATGTCTACAACCATTTTGACACAAGCTAGTGGGTGCTACTATAGTATGATGTCTACAACCATTTTGACACAAGCTAGTGGGTGCTACTGTAGTGTGA
>NW_013669090.1:69767-83303 GCF_000517525.1 Limulus polyphemus
AATATTTACACTATAGTATGCGGTCTACACAAATATTATCATCGTCACCATTTTAACTGTCGTTTATTTGTAATTGGCGTCATTTATTATAAATAATGCTTTTCAACTAATAAAGTACAAAATACCATTACGTATCATTTTTGGGGCAAATATTATCGGAATTAAATAAATTCCAACAGTCAAAACTAACACAATTATAACCTTAATTTAAGGTACTCTTTTGGAACACACAACTTATTAAATTATTATTTTCTGAATAAGAACGTGGATAGATATAAATTATTTAGCAAGAAATTATGTTTTAGTGAATCATTAAAACAGTGATGATGATAGTATCAGTGTAGACTGCACGCTTTAGTGTAAATATCTTTGTAGACTGCTTGCACCAGTTAGTGTTTACCTCACTAATTCCTAAGTGTTGTACATTAGTCCAAGAGATAAAATACAGTCATGGTAATAGCATGGGATATTTTGTTGGTATAGCTGTACTATTACTTGTATGTATGTATGTATATATACTTTTTTTTTTCCTAGGATACGTCATGACTTGTGAAAAATACCTTGGAACAGGGGTGTAGTGCTAAATAAAGAAGTGCAGGAATGCAAAATCTACTGCATAACTGTGTAAGGTGGGATTTGTTCTAAATAGTGGCAATATGATGTGGCTAAAAACAAATTGTGCCCATGCATTCCCACCCCACTACACCTCTGCTTTGGAAGTTGTTATTGTATTTGGCTAAAAATTCACTTTATTCTAATCTGGAATGTCATTTTTTTGTAAGAATATAGTTTCTATTATTCTGTAGTACTGCTAAAGCTGAACTGGTTGCAAATATGAGCTATTGGTTTTAACTTTATTTTTGTTTGATGCTTCCAAATTTTCCTTTTTTGATGTGAATTTTGTTTCAGTTTTTGTGCAACATGTTTATTCCTATTAAATTAAATCTTTCTCATGTATGTGGCTTCATAGCTGCTAAAACATTTACTTCACTAAGACACCTGGATAAGTTGCTTTTTGTCATTTTCTATAGGGTGAACTCTAGTATTTTGGGTCAAAGAAAGAAAAATCAACGGAAGGCTCTGAATAAGCAAAAGGCCAGATCTCGAAAGGATTCTGTGTCATCATCTGATAGTGAATGTACAGATGCTGGAGATAAAGATAATGGAAAAGGAACTGACTTGGAAAATACCACGAAGAGAAGTATTAGTGATACCAATTCTTATGATGAAGGAACTGTGTGTGCAAAAAATGAAGGAAAACAAAAATGTAAAAGTCAAAAAGTTGAAACCTACAATTTGGAAACATCTCTTTCTATTTTAGATTCTTCTGGTTTCAAGGATCAAGTAGAAGATGAAAGTACCAAAATTTTAGTAGATAAGAAATGTGTATCTGTAGATGGGTTTTTTGACCAGGAGGTTTTAGACTCGACTTCTTTTGAAGTCACCAACCATGAAGATTGGACAGTTGTCAAAAGAAAGAAAAGAAATGGGAAACGAAGAAACTCAAATGAAGCCAAAGATTGTGACACTGATAACGTTTGTGATGAAGAAAAGTTTAATTTAACTTTGTCCCAAAGGAATGGCACTGATGTTAGAAGTACAACAACTGTGAATGGGAAAAATCTTCAAAACTTCTGTGTTAATAATGGAAGAGAGAGAGAAGAAAATATCCCCGATGAAACCAAGAATGTAGTATCTCATATTGATAGTGCAGAAAACACAGACCACATACTTAATGGCTCAACTGATGGACAACAGAGCAGCTGTTCTATTGAACATCTGGAAGACAAACAACTGGACAGTCAACTTACTGGGAACCAAGATCATAAACATTACAAAAGCACTCCTACGAATGGCTTAGTGGACAATAACTACTTTATCAAATACCCAGAAGATGTATCTACGTCAAGTGACTTAGAATTCAATCAGCTGAAAAGTTGCCCTGGTGTAGAAGACAAGAAGAAAACTGTGTTTACAGAAGAAACTGAAACTACAGTCTCATCAGAAAAGGTGCTTACTACTGATGATAATGACACCAGTGATGATCATTGCATAAATTCTGTTCCTTCAGAACCCATTGTTTCTGACATTACCAAAACCTCAGTATTTCCAACCTGTGAGAACAGAACTATAATTGACAAATCAATTCAAGAGGAAGAGGATGTCACAGTTGGATCTGAAACTGTATTAAAAGGGAATGTGAATTCTCCTCAAGTCCACAGTTATCCCACACACTGCATCATTCAGTTCTCTAATAACTTGATGTATCAGCTGGACTGATGAAGCTTTTATTTGGGCTGGAAATAAATTTAGGTTTTTAGTGTTTCTAGGAACTATATGCTTAGTACAAATATTACAAAAAATTAGATTCTACTCATGCAAATCTTCTAGTGAAAACTAATTACTGGGTGGTTGAATGGTAGTTACATAATCTTTTTTTTTCTCTATTTGTTTTTATAGAGAGTTTCTTTTTTGTCAAGCTGAGTCAGTAAGAATTGCATACTACATCAAATGTTGATTTACTGTTTGCAGAAACTTATCTAATTTCAAGCTTATGTAATTTCACTAAGTCAAATGATTCACATGCTTATTAGAGAACCTGAGTTTAAAAAATTTTCTAAACACCCTTGCTAGAAAGTACAGCAAAACTGTAGCATACAAAATTTATCAATTAAGTTTACGTACTGGAGCTTCAATGTCTATCATCTACAATCAGTTCATTCAGCATTTTTGAACATCATTCATCACACTCAGTTTATACCGTGTAGCATAAATATCACAGCAAGTCAATACAGCATTTTTTTAATAGACACGCCATTTTGTACATCAACAATACATTCAAATTGATCTACTTTTATCAAAACATAAGAAATTTTCTAAAGTTTTTAGGAAAAAAAACACGTGTATATTAATACATTTATATGAATTATTTAATTTGACTTACCACAAATTTTGAGCATTTGAAATATTATTCCTAAAATTTTAACAACTTTTAACTGCAAATAATACAAGTTTTTTTTACCAATCATCTGAATTATGAGTTACATATATATATATATATATACTCTTCTGTTCAGAGTCACTTTTCACTAGTATAACAACAAAAGTATACCAAACTTGGAAGTCACTTGGAAAACATTTTTAAAGTACATTAGTCCCTGTGCATGTAGGCCAGAATTGTAATATAATAATAGTTATTTATACATAAAACATTTGTAATAAAATGTTGATTAAATTATTGGATACTATATTCAGTACTTGAAATAGTAAAAATAAAATAAGTGCTGGGGGTGTAATAAATATTTCTACAATCAATGAGAATTAGAAGTCAACGGTAATTTTTCTCATCGAAAATTTTTGTTACATATTTTGTATGCAAAAAAATTTCACAAATAATATAATCAGTGCTTGAATTGGGCCAGTACTTGCAAATACGCAGTAACAGCACTTCTATGTTCCAAATAGTTTCATACTGGCATTTCTCATTACAGGCAATAATATTTAAGAGTGTACTGCCACTTCTTTATTGTATTTGTCATTGTTACCAGTCTTTAATTTGTAACAATTCAAGAACCACTTTCCTGGTCATTTTCAGTGATATATGTAAGAAGCTTGTAACCACAGGTGGAAAACACAATGCAAAGAAGCTAGAATTCATGTTTTATGAAGAGAACTGAATATGTTAATTTTCAAACTGTTAGTGTGTCACATGTAGAGAACTTTGGCCAAACAAAAGATATGTGTCGATCCAGTTTCCCAACTGTCCTCAGTTTTTACTGATGGCCTCAAAATTTTGGAGGTGGATTTGTTCTCTTATGATAAGAAATAATTTAGAAACATCCATCTAAAAAAAAAAATCATACCTACCTACTCTATTGTTTTGGGGTTGGAAAACCAGAACCACACAAATATATATTTTTTGTTCAGGCCTTGTCACCAAATATGGAGGCGATAATACAAAAAAGGTGCATGTCTTATAAAACAAGTTTAATGTAATATATGAAATATTGAACCGGTGGTAATTCAGAATAGGTGTACTTAACATCATCAAGCTCAATACGTAACATGTTTTTCAAGAATGATACTCTTCAGTATTATTATACAGTGTCTTCAGTCAGGAGAGTGTTACATACTTATCAAAAATGATATGCATTAGCATCATTATAGAATGACTTAGTCCTGAGAGTGTTGCATAGTTATCAAAAATGATATGCATTGGCATCATTATAGAATGACTTAGTCCTGAGAGTGTTGCATAGTTATCAAAAATGATATGCATTAGCATCATTATAGAATAACTTAGTCCTGAGAGTGTTGCATAGTTATCAAAAATGATATGCATTAGCATCATTATAGAATAACTTAGTCCTGAGAGTGTTGCATAATAAGATTGTGTATTTTAAGAACACATTTTAGCAAAATGCTTAACTGTGTAGAAAAAAATGCATGAATTTGACAGTTTTATTAATAGCATCTATGCAGAAATTTCAAGAAGTTAAAATTATAAACTAATCTTAATTTGATAAATTATGTTGAGTATTTTAATTTTTATAGAAAACACTTGGGTACGTGCCTCTGATTTATTTAAATTCACGTTTTTGGAACAGTGAAATTATAAAAATCTGCTTATAAATAATGCACACTATTAATTACCAGGTTGAATGGTCTTTCTTGGGTGAATTGGTGTTTTGATTATGACTAAAGTACACCAAATGTTGGCATCAAAGAAACAGAAGGTAGAAGGGGCTTTTGAACAAAGTTTTTATTACCAGAATACATTGACAAAATGTATACATTCGGTATTTAATGTACTTCTAAAGTCTGTTCTACATATTTGATTTTCAGGTATGTCAGAACTAACAAAAACAAGGAGTGAGTGAAATGTTATTGAACTATTAGTGAATGGAACTATTTTTTTTTTACGGAAAGTCATGCTAGTAACCAGAAATATGCTGAGATGAAAATCAACTGATTACCAAATAGTTGGTTTCTTTATTTGCTATTTGACTGGTCAGCAGTTCCTCGAATCTGGCTTGTGACTTGAAATCTTGGTTAAGATATGGCAGTATGCATTTATATATTTTAGAATACCTTGCTAGAATTAAGCAGTTTTCCTGCTTCTAAGGTGTGAAATTGTTAACAGCACTTTGTGAGTGCAAGTGTTTTGATTACTATTTAGACTGACTAATAATACACACTTATACACAGATAAACATTCAGTAAAAGGAAAGCATTTTGTAACATTGTGACTTTTCCCTACTACGGTAATGAAGAATATTGTAAATTTAAGGATATTTTGAAATACTGATTTAAGCACGAGATCTGCTTTGTGGAGTTGGATATTGATTGGTAAATTTACAGCCTGCAGTTAAAGAAACAACGAATAACGTTTTTAGTTATTTCCCAGTTTACTCTTAGAAAGCTTACGGGGAAAAAATATTGCGTGCATAGTTTGTAACAGGATCTCACAAATTTTAATTAGGCTTAGTTATTCAACTTTATAATATCATTCTTTAATGTTGTAGAAAGTTTAAGGTAGTGCATTGTTTATAATATGCATAGAAACGTCCATTTTCGTAAAATTTAAATCGATATGACACTAGCCGTGCACGTTGAAATTTATATTGATATGGTTAAGCAATTAATGGTGCGCACACTGAATTAATAGTACTAATTTTACGTAATTAGTCATAGAAGAGAAACATTGTATACATGTTTTTATCTAAACTACACTATATACAGTGTATTACATTTTATTAGAATTGTTTACTTGTAATCAAGAATAGAAGTTATTTTTATCCAATCCCTGCAGCCATTTTGATGTGTTTTTACGTATGGTAAAAAGTTATTGTTTTGTAGCTTAATCTATAACGATTGTTGTTTGTGTTTTAAGTACTGAAAGTATTTTCTTTGTAGTGTGTTTATGCTTTTGTAATCTTTATTTATCTGTTGGGATGTTACTTTTTTTGTGGATTCTGTAGTTTATTACTGTTCATGTCATGTTTTGCCAGATGTCGGCTTTTTTTTTTTTTCTCTCCTGAAAAAGTAAAACTCGTACTGCCATATTATCCCGCCGTATTACTCTGTTGATAATGTATAAATACGATGCTATTAGACTATATATCTATATATATACTTTGCCAGTCAAATTTTGGTTTTGAATTCTTGGATTTTTGCTTTGAGAGGTGTTCCTAGCATTTCTTAGTGTTGGAAATCAAATAAAAACAATTGTTGGTTGATGCAAGGTGTTCCTGAGTATTCTTTTTTTTTCTCTCGGTATAAACATTTGTTGCAAAAATCTGGGTTGTATTCAGTAATATTAACAATAGAACGATATTGATAGCGTATAATCAGTACAGAAGAGCTATGTTTGAACATTTAAAGTTGAGATTCCTGAGATGTTTCTTGGTAACCAAAGGGTTAATCGTATTGTATAGGACGATTTATTGCTAATACAGCGGCGTGTCGCTGCAGATGTGGCGCCACGTTTAGCACCTATTTGTTCCATGATGAAATCTCTACAATGCAGTGCCACCAAGACAGGTTTATAGCCTTCTCTGTGATATATATATATTTCTGTAGGGAGATTGTTAAAAGGAGCCTTCTTGATCTCTACGGATGCTGGAAAACACCACAGCAGAGCGTTTAGGACAGCAATAAGCTTTAAAATCACACCATAAGTTAATCTGGAGCAACGCCTTCCTCTGCGTAGCAAAAGTTTTGGTCACGAAAGAGAACATTTTGACCCAAACACATAACAGTGAAGCTGACCATATCTCCCACGTGCTACTGTTGAACACATCAATACCAAAGTAACCAACTTTTCCGATACCGTTATAATAAAACAAACTAGAATTGATTCTTGGCAAAAATATCGATTACTTTGATTAACCTGATAAGGAACAGAAAGAAATGAGCCTGTTTTTTACCGCATGAGTTGGTTCCCGTCATTAACAGTTTTTATGAATATTAATAACAATTACCATGCTTTCTTTGTTAACCCTGTAGTTTACCATAAAATTGTATGATAAGATATTTATTGCTATTTCAAACACTGTGGAATTGATTAAATCAAATTATCACACTATTAGAACCATATAACAGAGTATAATTTTTAAAAAGCCATAAACTTTAACTTAATTCAGAACCCTACTAACTACTGTAAATTTGCCAGAGAGGGTGTATATTATGCCAAAATTGTAACATGTTAAAAAAAAATCATTGTAGTAAAAACTATTATAAATAAAATTATTGGCCACCTGTATTTTTCCCTAAATAGCCTACTGACTGATCAGTGTGAGCAATGTGTTTTTGAGTGATCAGTATCTGTATCTCCGATGTATGGCAAGTATCAAACGGTATCGTACCGAACCACAGACTGACAAGATCGCCCACTACCACAGTTAAAGTTAAATTTTGGGACTCAATAACAGCAGCGAGCACAACACAGTCAAGTATTTGTGCTTAACATGATTCATAGAGGTCGCAAAGTGTCGATCTAATTCCTCCATTATCCCAGTTACTTCTATAGCTACCACAGGGTGTGTGGCGTACCCGAAAATTCCAGTTAGAACACCGGTCCTTGGTCCCACCGCATTCGCGAAGGGAGCCAGAAACAAAATCCGATGTCAAATTTTTGTTTACCAACCCTGAAAACCTCTTGGACCATCTCGTCTAGGTACCTTTCGAGGGTTTTAGTCCTCTTAGAGCTACACCATACAGATAAGGATACTTTCTGACTACCCCGAATCCGCTTTCCAAGTTCGGTCCTGCTAGCTTCAGAAGTGTGGAAGGAGTCAGGTGATCATACATGCGAAGCTGCAAGCTGAATTAATATAGATTTTTGAAAGCTTGTTTTAGAGCAAAGCCACATTGAGCTATCAGCGCATTTTGGCGTTGTACGTCCGTAAAGTCACCACTGTCCAACCGGGGGACGAATTTTGAAAGTAAAACGTTGATTTCATCTTCTTTTTTTCCATAAATACCCGTTTATAGTGCGCGCATCGTTTTTCAAACTTTTGGTTTCTAGTATGGGGTGTTCACTATACTAGGGAACAGTATTCTACCAGTAATTTTCAAGTGACGATGTAGTGGTAAGCCTTGCGTTACGTTGACCCCCAATGGCACTGCGGCATGTCTGCGGACTTACAACGCTAGAAACCGGATTTCAATACCCGTGGTGGGCAGAGCACAGATATTCCATTGTGTAGCTTTGTGCTTAATTACAAAAAAAAAAAAATAACCTTGAGTTTAATTTAGGTGTAATTGTTAAATTGCACCATAAGTAGGCTTACTATTACTCACATAAGAACCAGATAATATGTAGTTACATGTGTATAAGTATAAACACAAATTATTTAGATCACGCAGTAGAATAAATTAATATTTCTTTAATTAGGTGATATAACAGAAAAACGCCTTATTGCCGGTAAAACCTATCCAACTGTTACTGAAAGTAATAATCTCGTCAAATGAATCCACCCAAGAAAGAAAGAAAAACATCCACAAAAGAGATAATATTTAGTTTAAAATAGTTATTTATTCTTAAAAACAAATACTTACACGTGGACTCATAGTAACATTCAATCAGAGTTACTCTCCAATGCTTTATGTACAGAGTATTGTTTAAAAACACGTATACCCAAATTACAGGCGATCATAAGTTCAGCCTTTGTTTGTTCATTAGGTAATACGGTTAAATAGTTAGCAATGGTAACCACTCACACGTTGATGTATAGTTACTAATCAACACAACAATACATCATCCGCATATTGATTGTTTTCTCTATTATTCATTTCAAAAATCGATGTTTTGGTCTTTTGATAGACCAGGAAGGGTCAGGTTCAAGATGACCTCTTCCTCCTTTCCGGAATGTAATTTTTTTCGCTACTGATGAATGTTGATGTAGATACGACATAAGGGTTTGAGTAAACCGCATTTGCTCCGACTCCTTTCGGGGCAATGTCCATGTAGGTATCTACATTTTCCTAGTATGTTTTGTTTGGTTGGTTGGTTGGTTTAAATTTCGCACAAAGCTACACGAGGAGTATCTGCGCTAGCCGTCCCTAATTTAGCAGTGAAAGACTCGAGGGAAGGGAGCTAGTCATCACCACCCACCGCTAACTCTTGGGCTACCCTTTTACCAACGAATAGTGGAATTGACCGTCACATTTTAACGCCCCCACAGCTGAAAGGGCGAGCATGTTTAATGGGACGGGGATTCGTAAAACTTAAACATCTGGTAAATAAGGGGCGTCCAAAATTAGATAATAGTTGTACAAATGTATATCTATGGCACTGGTTTGGTTGGACATGGCCTAGTGGTCAGTGTTGCGGATTGCGAACCTGAACGTCCAAGGTTCGAGCCGCAATATGCTGATGAACATGCCTTGCAGTTTCAGCAGCAAGTGGTAAGGATGAACTGATTTGTTCAATAACTAAGGAACCCCTTCCCAGTGATTCAGCGGTAAAGTTGAAGACTTATAATGCCAAAATTTTGGTTTCAATACCCGCAGTGGGCAAAGCACAGATAGTTCTTTGTATAGCTTTGTTCTCCACAACAACAACAACAAATGAAAATGCAACGTTGGGAAGTAAATGTAACATAACCAGTAAGTTACTTCCTACACATTTAATCAATGAGAACCAGGGTTAAGTAGATCATTAAAAAATATGTTCTATATACAAGGAATATTACGGCTATAAAATCATAAAAATTTGGTACAATTAAGTGACAACGTTCAGAATTTTGTTTAATATTCCAGTCTCTATTCACCTAATAAAACCGTAATATAGCACTCGCTTCGTTATACACTTTAGTTATCCTAGGCCTACATCCAAAGATAGAAAAGAAAATACTCACCAGTAATGAAGAGTGGCTCTAAACTAAGTGTGAGGCTCTCCATTTCTCTCGCGTATTTTTTGTCTTTAATTAATTTTCAAACACACAAACTTATAAAGCTTTTACGAAATGAATACTTAATTTCCTTAAAACTTTTGTTTTATTTTGTTGTGGTGTAAACATTGCTTTTCGCGCGTTCTTCTAATATTTTTCTAGCGAGCAAGGTTTTTAATTTCGAGTTGAGTTTAACACTTGGGATCTGTTCACGCTGTGGTAGTATCATAGGTAACATGAAAATCATTTGTCAAATCTAGCTGTATAGTTAGATTTCTTCAGGCACTCTTTCACTAAGAAAAGTGAAAGAGCATAAGAGTTTGTGTACGAACAAAATGTTCACTAAGCTGTATTACTCAACTGAAGGCTCTATAAGATTACATTCGCTGTCATCTAGCCAGTTGGACCGTTAAGAGCTGAAGAAACAGGAAATAAGAACTCGTACTTGGACATATAATAGGATTTGTTATCTAATAGAAACAGTTGTGTTTTATAATTTTCGTTGTGTGTGTATATATATATATATATATATATATAAGAATAAAAGAAAATCAAGATAACTGTGGAAAATCACGTGAATAGGAGGGAAGTTTGTGTTTTTTATATTGTATAAACATACACAAACACAAAATCCGTAAACTGAAAAATAATATAGTTATGATCAAAATATGACTATACTCTTGACAAAATCTAATAGGTTTGGATGTTTATGAAATAAAAACAAATACTAAATTGTTAAAATCATTGATTTCAGAAACATAACTAGCTAATGGCCTACCTAAAAGTCTGTAAAAATCAACGGATAGTTGTTATAGTATTGTATGTAAGTTAAAGATATATATTAATGAGCTTTTAGAAATTTCAAAAGCACAGACAGTAACATCCGTTTAGTAAGTTGAAACTGTAAACATATGTCTCACTTTACATTTGTAATAAATAATTCATTCTTGTAGAACAGCACATACGATTAATCATTGAAAAACACAAGTTTCTCCTCTGTGTTTGGTTTACTTAATAGCTTGTTCATAAACTTCATCTACTTACGATACAGTTAGTAATATTTGCAGTTTTATATTGCTGTGCAAACAAAGTGCGGTTAGGCTTCGGGGAATTAATTAACACGTGTTTTTTCATGTTATTATGATTACGTAACTCAAATAGCAATTCCCCTCCATGGTGTTTAGGACAATAACACTATTCAGAAACACACACACAAATATTTTGCTCACTCCGTTTATTTTTTACGGATACTCAAAGCTGTCAATAGTCATCTTTATATTGGTCATTGCTTTGGGAAACAATGGTTTCTGATATTTGATGTTTAAACAGAAGGTAATGGGGAGAAAGATGAAATAAATTCCGAAAAAAAAAGCACATACAGACTGGGTGATAGTCTTTAGCAAAGAATCTTCTGAAATTTTACAGAACAAAAGCAGAAAAGGTGAAATATGAATATTTTCTATATTTATAAATATTGCATGAACTATTTTTACACTCACAAAAACTCACTACCATAAAGGCTTGGTTTGGTCTGATATTTCATTGGTGGTAGTGTCCAGGGTCACTGATGAGGAGTGGAATTCTCCGAAACTAGTCTGGCTCACAGACACACACCCCAATGAAAGAATAGACCATTCCAAGCTTTAACTTGTTGTTAAACAAATGTTTAAACAACTCAATTCAAACATTGCATGAGCTGTTAAATTGGTACAAAAAGCATCACACTTAAAAATAAAAAACAAACAAATAGAACTCGAGGTCAAACTACATTGTGAGAATGGTAAAAAAAAAAGCTGAGCCATAAAGATATCTGCTAATGTAGGACCCCCACAGTAGTAAGAGTACACCGTCTATCAGATTTAATTTCTGTTCGCAGCTCTCACATGCGGAAGAAAGGAGGAGGGAGGAATTGAAAACAGATATATATATATATATATACTCAAGCTCACAAAGTTCTACGTTTAAAACTATCATTCACCGTCTGCAGCCTGTTTTGGGAATGAAGTCAGTCCTCATGAAACATAAATATAAAAATATAATTAAAACACGTTACTGTTCAGTTAAACCACTGTGGATGATTAGTAAGAATTATGTCATGAGTTTCAAACCCTTACATAGTCACGCGTATTTTTCTGTCCAGTAGCAAATTCATTGGAATTAATGTGTAATTTATCGATAGTTTTTGACAATATAATGTCCTCCAGTGACACAGCGGTATGTCTGCGAACTTATACTGCTAGAAACCGGGTTTCGATACCCGTGGTTGGCAGAGCACAGATAACTCTTTTTGTAGCTTTGTCCTTAATAACAAGTAACAACGACAATACAATATGAGATAAATATGGATAAGTAAATAAACCGCTTAGAAGGGAACTGGAGAAGCCATGTAGCTATTGTTGCTTTTATTGAATGTTTTTTTTTTTTCTTGTTCAACCAGGAAATCGGTCTAAAGAAAGTCTGGAGAGCGAGACTAAAGCTCTCTTCTGATACGAACATACTAATCCTCTCTTTTCTGTCACCTTGCCCAATAAGTATGTTTGGCAACACACTTTATTTCGTACTGAGATGAACTATTTCAATAATAATGTGCTGTGATAAGGAATGTCGTAAATCATTTGTTAAGATAACGACTCAGCCGAAGCTCTTCTTATTAACATCAGGCGAAGAACTCAAATATTTAAAACAGACGTAATGCACTCTCGAAGATCTGGAGTAGAACGTTATAATGAGAAGAGTAGCAAAATTGTTTTTATACGTTAAGTTTCCTTTATAACTTGCGTCTGTTATAAATTTACTGTAATGATACTGTGATTCTACCATCATTTAAAGTTTTCTTGGAGTATTTGTTAATGTTCGTACAGTAAATTGTGTCACTTGACAAAAGGTCAAAGACTGTTTCAGGGAAAAGGTTCATGTTTCCCTGTCATCATACGTGTTCTTCGTAATTCAACACACTTATCATAACTGTTCATTACAAACGCTGTTCGTTAATGAACACGTTTATCAATCAAAACTGTTTGTTACACTTGCTGTTCATTGTTGAGCACACCTATCGTTACTGTTCATTATACGTGCTGCTCGTTGTTGAAAACGTTCATCATTAATGTTCATTACAGGCGTTAATTTATTGAACACGTTTATGATTGTTCATTACACCCACTGTTCGCTATTGAACAGGTTTAGCGTTACTTTGCATTACAGGTGCTGTTCGTTATTGAAAATGTTTATTATTGTTGTTCATTACAGACGCTGTTCATTATTGATCACGTTTATGATTGTTCATTACACCCACTGTTCGCTATTGAACAGGTTTAGCGTTACTTTGCATTACACGTGCTGTTCGTTATTGAAAATGTTTATTATTGTTGTTCATTACAGATGCTGTTCGTTATTGATCACGTTTATCATTACTATTCATTACACACGCTATTCGTTATATACGCGTTTATCATAACTACTCATTAGACGTGCTGTTCGTTATTGAACTCATCAATACTTTGTCATCAAGACAAGTATAAGCCATTGTTTCAGTAATGTACATAAAACGTAGTCTCTTTGTCCGTGTATAGAGTTTTAAACCTCTAATTCAAATATATAGATACCTATACACGTTCCGATATATATATATATATATATATAT
>NW_013669090.1:84293-86486 GCF_000517525.1 Limulus polyphemus
ATATATATATATATATATATATAACAGTTAAATATAAGAGGTAAGAAATTTCTAAATAAAGATTTAGAAGTTTCTTGAAACTTTTAAACTGAAACTTGAAACAATAGCAAGTGTTTCTTTAAAAACAAAGACTTTCTGGGTTTAATCCTACCATTCTGCGAATGGTTTTTCCATCATAGTAACTGACAGGTTGAGTATGCGACTGCAAATCATAATACCATTTTCACGCCCAGTAAAATGTACTTGTAGTTTATGCACATTCTAAAGGCTTAACTGTTATGTCTAAAAAGTCTTAGTGTTCTTGCAAAGCCTCAATATCATTCCCTATTCTTTCAAAAGGAGCTATTCCTCTGTCTTTTCTTGGGAACTACAAAACATTAACCATTAATTTCTGTAATATTAACGTGTTTTATAAGTCCCTCAATAAATAAATAATAAACGAGAGAGCAGTGTACGTACTTGTTAAACTTTTTTTTTTACTCTCGATTAATTCCGTTACAAGCTCAGTTTTATTACTCTGATTTATAACCCTGGCACGCTGACGACTAGGCCACGCCCAACTCAACATTTACTCTGTACGATCTTCTTTTCCTAATAGCTCACTCTAGAATGTGACGGAGTATATTAAATGAACAGATGGAATTCCTTTACTAACGGTGTTGGGAATTCATCTATAACGTAGATAGCTGTTTTCTCGGAGATAAAGGAAAACACTGAAAACGACAAAAATCATTAAACAAACAAGCTCTTGGTGGCATTTAGCATGCTCCTTTAATAACCATTAGAATTTTGTGAGAATAAATTGTATTCTTTTTGATGTTTTTACACAATCCTTTGACTATTCGGCATAGATAAGTGGGAAAACGGTTATGTAGACAAACAGATTGGCAGATAGATTAAGATTTTAAACTAAATACATCTTGTGTGTGTATGGTATTCTAATTGTCTTTTACATACCACAGTGAAGCTATATTTATTTAGGATTTGAAAAATATATAGAATTAATGCTACTTATTTAATACAATTCACCACTACAATAAGTCCAGTCTTGTTCTGTCGATCTGCCCTTGCCCAAGGTTACTGGTAAGGGGTGGATTCTCCGAAACCAATATAACTCAGTGACAAGTGGTGAATCGAATGGTAAATAAATCTTTTTTTTAGTAGTTCATTGATCGGTTTAGAAACGCATTGCATGATTTTCCTATTTGTATGTTATCTGGATGAAAATGATTTGGTAGATTCAACTACTGCTGTTAATGTTTAGATGGAAGATGGGTATAATTTCAAACCAAACAACTTGACACAAAACTTGAGGCATAGCGTTAAAATATGGGTAATAATAGTATTTCTTTATAGATATGGTGCATATTCATCACATGGGATAACGTCTGTAAAATTTTAAAATCTCAGAAAAAAATAGTAGTTGCCTTTCGGACATGAAACACCTGCCATAAAAACATTACGTGAAGTTTTTAACATAAAACATTTTGAATGAAGTGTTGTCGAATTACATTTTAACATCATATTTTAACGCACTACATGTAAAATATCTGCTCACAATAGTAAAGCATACTTGTCCTAATTCAGACATGAAAAACATTAAAAACAAAAATCAATAAGTAGCTGAAGGAACTACAATGTAGTTAACAGTAGGAAAACGGCCATAATACTTCAGAAAAAAAATGTTAAACATACTCAACGTTTCGCTGTACGTTTTTCTTCGGAAGTGCTCTCCACAAAATGTTGAGAAAAAGATAATATTTTTCTTGAAGTCTTGTGGTAATTTTCACACTGTTTATTTACAAACTTTGATCAAACATGATTCTTGAAGATATCTGGAAAAAAAAAGTTGCCCAAATTTAGATATAATTAGCATTGGTAATTAGCATACGATAGAATTAGCGCTGGTATTCAACATTATAAAATATATGATATAACTAGCATTGGTATTTAACATTATAAAATATATGATAGAAACAGTGTTTGTATTCAAGATTATAAAATATGTGATAGAACTATTGCTGGTATTCAACATTATAAAATATGTG
Organism: Limulus polyphemus; assembly: GCF_000517525.1. Taxonomy (NCBI): domain Eukaryota; kingdom Metazoa; phylum Arthropoda; class Merostomata; order Xiphosura; family Limulidae; genus Limulus; species Limulus polyphemus. Next base: position 86,342 of record NW_013669090.1, read on the forward strand.
ATAGAACTAGTGTTGGTATTCAACATTGTAAAATATGTGATAGAACTAGTGTTGGTATTCAACATTATAAAATATGTGATAGAACTAGTGTTGGTATTCAACATTATAAAATATATGATAGAACTATTGCTGGTATTCAACGTTA
>NW_013669090.1:87188-95069 GCF_000517525.1 Limulus polyphemus
TGAACTATTGCTGGTATTCAACGTTATAAAATATATGATATAACTAGTGTTGGTATTCAACATTATAAAATATGTGATAGAACTAGTGTTGGTATTCAACATTATAAAATATATGATAGAACTAGTGTTGGTATTCAACATTATAAAATATGTGATAGAACTATTGCTGGTATTCAACGTTATAAAATATATGATATAACTAGTGTTGGTATTCAACATTATAAAATATGTGATATAACTAGTGTTGGTATTCAACATTATAAAATATGTGATAGAAACAGTGTTGGTATTCAATATTATCAAACATATGATACAACTAGTGTTTGTATTCAATATTATTAAACATGTGATAGAAATAGTATTGGTATTCAATATTATCAAACATGGGATACAACTAGTGTTTGGTACTATATTTTAAGGAACATGACAGTATGCATGTATGTGATACCTCAACCATAAAGCAGATTAGGTCATATCAGAAATGAACGATTATCATATTTTTGATACACGTGCAACATAAAAATGTATGCTGTCTATTGGATGTCATCGTGTGTGAAGACAGGGATTGCAACAGTTGTTATCGAAGTGACGCGCCTTCGCAGTCTTTTATACTCTAAAAATAAACACACTCCGCGCGCTTTCCTCGAACAGAGCGTGCCTTGCGCGCGACTCCACCCGCTAGATTGAAGTCATATACTCAAACAGAGTAGTACGCGGTGCTTACTCTTTCTGTTAGAACACCAAAGATGAGCTTATGAATAACGGGCTACATCAACGTATTATCTCAATGAATTTCAATTCTAAGAATATTTTAAAGAAGTTTCCACGATACAACTGATCTTTCATCTTGAAAACGATTATGAGGTAAGTTCATAAATATACTTGACATAACATATATTCGTTGATATTTTACGTATTTAAGAATTTGTGATAACAAATGCAGCTATCTGTTTGTGTTTTCTTTTTCTTCATTTCGGATGAAACAGACGCGAAGCGTCCCAAGCATGTTTCTCAGCTGCGGTGTCAACTGAAGGAAAAATCAAAACTGGTGGCTGTTTTATCGCCTTATTAACAAGTGCTATTTTTAGCCCCGATCAACACATACCTTCCAGGTGACATTCTGATATAGACTGGAGAAAACAATGAAGCGTTAATCGAGCTTTGTTGTAATGTCAAACACGATTCCATTTTTTATCAGGGGAGAGAAAAACAAACAAAATTACTCGATGAAAGATAATCAAATATTGAACGTTATGTCCAATTAATTTCTGATAAGTTAATGCTTAACGTGCTATGTTTTCAAGTTTTTATAATAAAGTATTGAACGTTATGTCTAATTAATTTCTGATAAGTTAATGCTTAACGTGTTATGTTTTCAAGTTTTTATAATCAAGTATTGAACGTTATGTCCAATTAATTTCTGATAAGTTAATGCTTAACGTGTAATGTTCAATACTTTATTATAAAAACTTGAAAAAATTGGACATAACGTTCAATACTTTATTATAAAAACTTGAAACATAGCACGTTAAGCATTAACTTATCAGAAATTTGTTATGTCCAATTAATTTCTGATAAGTTAATGCTTAACGTGTAATGTTTTCAAGTTTTTGAGACTTCTTATTCTACTGCTTTACTTGTGAATTATGTTTTGTACGTTTGAGAACTTTTTTTGCTTTTTAAAGGAGTGATTTGGTTTATTGGTTTTATTGCACGTAAGTGAAAAGAAAACTGAAATTCAAATATAGATAAAAATTTTAAACACTTTCGAGGTACAAACGTACATACATACGTATGCGTGTTACAGCTTTCCAATATCTCCACAGTTTCTTCATATTTTGATACTCTTGAGTGTAATACAGAATATATTAGGGAATAAAACCTGTACTATGACCAGCAGAAATGCAGAGTCATCTTTTACCAGTTAAACTAGGTCGACCGGAGCAACGTCAACCAATGTGGCTTTATGTGGCTCTTTATTCTGTGTAGATTGTCAGTCAACAGGGCTTTTTGTAGCACTTTTTCTATGTAAACTGTTAGCCAATAGAGCTTTTTTTAGATTGTCAGCCAATAGGACTTTTTGTAGCACTTTATTCGGTGTAAACTGTCAGCCAATTGGGCTTTTCGTAACACTTTATTCCGTGTAGATTGTCAGCCAATAGGGCTTTTTGTAGCACTTTATTCGGTGTAAACTGTCAGCCAATAAGGCATTTCGTAGCACTTTATTCGGTGTAAATTCTCAACAGAATTAAGAGTTACGAAAAGCCCTATTAGCTGATAATCTGAGAAAGTTTGTCCACTGGAAGTTGTGATATAATATATGTGTTTAGTATGACTGTTTATTTTTTTAGGTAATTTCTCTACCTCACGAGGCATATATCGTAAAATAAAAAGTCCCATAAAATTCCACTGAACGACGCCTTCTACAGATTAAAAGTTACATAAATCTGCATGGCTGACATTCTCAACAGAATTAAGAGTTACGAAAAGCCCTATTAGCTGATAATCTACACAGAATAAAGTGCTACAAAAAGCCCTATTGGCTGACAGTTTACACCGAATAAAGTTTTACAAAAAGCCCTATTGGCTGACAATCTACACAGAATAAAGTGCTACGAAAAGCCTTATTGGCTGACACTAGTTGGCGGTGGGTGGTGATGACTGACTGCCTTCCCTCTAATCTTTCACTGCTAAATTAGGGAAGGCTAGCGCAAGTAGCTCTCGTGTAGCTTTGCGCGAAATTCAAACCAAACCAAACTTTTCTCGCCATGGAAAAAGTTTATCTGATGATAACTGATCTAGTTCGAACGAAAACCTCACCATGGACAAACCTAATCTGATGAGAACTGATCTAGTTCGAACAAAATTCTTACTATGGATAAAACTGTTCCGATAAAAACTGGTCCAGTTCGAACGAAAACCTCACTATGGACAAACCTAATCTGTTGAAAACTGATTTAGTTCGAACGAAATCCTCACTATGGACAAACCTAATCTGATAAGAACCGATCTGGTTCGAACGAAATCCTTAATATGGATAAAACTGTTCCGATGAGAACTGGTCCAGTTCGAACGAAAACCTCACTATGGACAAACCTAATCTGATGAAAACTGATTTAGTTCGAACGAAATCCTCACTATGGACAAACCTAATCTGATGAGAACTGATCTAGTTTGAAAGAAATCCACGGACAAAACTGTTCCGATAAAAACTGGTCCAGTTCGAACGAAAACCTCACTATGGACAAACCTAATCTGATGAAAACTGATTTAGTTCGAACGAAATCCTCACTATGGAGAAACCTTATCTGATGTAATTTTAGCTAGTTGTGGTTTTGTTTTATTATCTAATGTAGTAACATATTTTTCCACGACGTCTGTCTATCTTTCTACAACCTTCCAAGTACAACTTTGTGTTAAAATCACTTGAGCTTTAAACCGAAAAAATCTTTTTTCCAGTTTCCCGTTAAACCCCATGTTCACTTTTTTAATATACTACATTAACATTGGATAAGTATAAAGTTAAGTCGCTCAAAATATATTTTCAGTCACTGTATAACGTATTTTGTTGTTGTTGTTTTTGCTGAATTTAGTGAAATTCCATTTAAGAGCAAGTGTATTAAGTAAGTAATGTTTTACATCAATTATGCCCATCAAAATATATTGTTTACAAACAAGGTCAAAATTCAATATTGGTTCAAGTATGAGGACTTGTCTTGATGCTGGAGGGCCAAAATTAGGGACGAATAATTTTAGTAGCTTTGCCATAAAAACAAATACTTGGTAGTGGTTTTATGTGGAAAGGTTTTAAAGTCAAACGGAGCTGGCATGCTTACCTTGACTTTCTCAAATCCGGAAATAGTGAATGTAGGTTAATCCCCTTGATTTGTGTTGTTATTATTAATTTGAAATTATTCGGTAATGCACGAGTTTTTACCCGCGCCATTGTATAGATTTATATACACAGACGTTGTCGTAAATCATAGACACACACATGCGCAATCAGCAAGTGAAAAGCTTAACAAAAACAAATTTCCATCAGTTTCATTACATTTTAACCTATTGGTGTTTTTGTGTCGGTGGATAATTTTTTTCTGGTGAGTCATTCGAGAGCGCCAATTAATTTTAATCCAGCATTGTTTATAACCAGTATGTCAAATCATTGCGAGATATCATGACTATTACGTTCACTTTCCACAATGTAACTGATACGGAAAATTAATTTTAAGTTAATTTCACCTCAGAGCATTTATACTTCATTATTTTTCTCATACTTGCATACTGATTTTTACATAAACTGAAACATTTACTAACTTTCGATAGCGAAAGAGAGATAGACGCCTTTAGAAAGTAATAATAGAATGTGATACTGTTGTTTTTTTGTTTTAGCACAAAGCTTCACAGTGGGTTATTCCCTTTGTATCCATCCGCCATTGGGATCGAACCCACAAGCGTTCGTGTTAAGAGTCCTAAAGCTTAGCCACGGGGGAATAGAAGGTGACATTTTTTCAAATTATGTGACGTTATCTCCCTATGTATATATATGTATAACGTGTGTGTTGGTACGAGGAAAATAGTAATATACTAGTTTTTTAGTGATTACGACACCCTTGATACATCCTCCATCCCACTATTCCTTCAGGGATAATGTGATAATACTATAAATCAGACCTTTCTCTTGGCTTTAGAATTCATAACCATGGCCATATTAACCAATAGGCCTTCAAGGCTTGGGACTAGAGCGCAACAATTTGAGGGGCGCATCTCAGGGATAAAAAATTTCAAGAAAACTTTTTAAAAATTTCAAAATAATTAACTGTTTGTTTAAAGTATTCGTATCGGTGAACAAACGAAGGTGAAACGTGGAAAAAGTTTTGGAAGATTAATCAACAAAAGTTGCACGAGGATGACGTTTCGAATGACTTTGCCTAAATCATCTATAAAAGAATAATCATATCTGTGTTCTTATCACAAGGGATTAAATCATCTATAAAAGAATAATCATATCTGTGTTCTTATCACAAGGGATTAAATCATCTATAAAAGAATAATCATATCTGTGTTCTTATCACAAGGGATTAAATCATCTATAAAAGAATAATCATATCTGTGTTCTTATCACAAGGGATTAAGAAGAAAAAAATTATATTTATTGGGATTTACCAAACCCCCGGTGTTTCAGAACCAGTTTATGTGCTACAGTTTTGTGCAAAAGTGAATGAACTACCATCGAAACGACTGAGGTTCAAGTATTCTTTGTGAGCTCTTTCGTCAAGCATTATTTTCCAATGTTTCTTCACTTATTTATCTTCAATTAATCGGGTATATATATTTACTTTAGACGCTACCTGCTGAACTGTGGTCAGACATTCGTTATTTTAGGTTTTCAATTATTTTTCTTTATAATTATTTGAATGGCACGATGTACAGTTCCCTCTTTTCATCCACCAAACGTGTTCGCCCTTTCAGCCGTGGGGACGTTATAATGTGACGGGCAATCCCACTATTCGTTGGTAAAAGAGTAGCCTAAGAGTTGGCGGTGGGTGGTGATGACTAGCTGCCTTCCCTCTAGTCTTACACTGCTAAATTAGGGACGGCGAGCGCAGATAGCCCTCGTGTAGCTTTGCGCGAAATTTAAAACAAACAAACAAACCATCTTTCCAGAAACTTTGACTTATCTCCTTCCAGATCATCTAAGGAAGACCAAACAGTAATTCTCTCGACTGTATTATCCAGTGAATGTTTTCGCACGAATAGTTTCATATCATCGCACGGTCTTCTCGATATTTTTTTCGTTTTACTTTTTTTATTAATTTCCTTTACCGATTTACTCAGTTTTTTCTTCAACTGATTTTTTCATTCTCTGTTTAACGTGGTTTCGTTCATTGACATCTTTTCATCATCTGAATTGACTCTAACAGATTAGGTCTTGTAGTACTTTATATTGTACCATAATTCACATTCGTCTCCATTTTCTACTGTCATCGATGCCTAGTGAATCTCTGCCTGCCTCTAACTCTTTTCTCCTTCGATTTTACCCATCTATGTCATCTTTTTAATATGAAATACGCCAAAAAAATGACATGCACTTAAATTTAATTTTCGTGATTTAAAAAAATCTAAAAACAGAGTTAACGAAAAATTAGATATGGTCGTCACATGGGACTTGTGAATGTTAATTGCATCTAAAATTGTTTTTTTTTTATCGAATTTTTATCCAATTTCAGCTCTTTTGTTAATTCATTCATTTGGGGTTTTAAGTTATAGTTATTTTCGCTTTCAAGTATTCAGCTTCGAAATCTAAAGAAAAGTGCTATAAGAAAAAGGAGTTATCTTGCTAAACTTGAATTCAAGACTTATTTTAAATGTTTTTTCCCCCTCAGGATTTCCTACCGTCTTGTAATAAAACAGGGCTTCGTCCAACGTTTATGCTGATAAAAGAACATGTTAGACAACAGTATGCATACTTTTCCAGTCAAAATGACCCACAAGTGCAGCGAAAAGGAGCAACTCTCAAAACGAAATACGACTGCAGTAGAAACAAGCAATAGTGTAACTTCCACAGTTTCTCGTACCCAATCTCTGTACTTTTCTACTAGGTATCAGTGGAATGAAGACAGCTGTAGAGCGATAAACCAGAGTGACGGCCGGACAAGTCATCAGTACCAACCCCTCTCCTTTTTACCTGGAAACTCTATTAAGCCAACACCAAAAGAATCTTCAACTGACCCCTCATTTTTGAAGGCTTGCCTTTCTGGGGATGAGGCAGAGCTGAGACAAATTATTTTAAAAGGACTCTCAACAGCAACAATTAATCAACAAGATGACTGTGGTAGGGTATGTAAGCAATTATATCCTAACCAGTAGCAAACATAAGCATTTGAAGGTTTGGGGGCAAGAATACCCCCACATTCAACAACAACAATTAATGAACAAGATGACTGTGGCAGGGTACATAAGCAATAATATACCTAAAAAGTGGCATACATAGACATGTGAAGGTTCTGGGGCAAAAATATCCCCACATTCAACAGCAACACTTAATCAACAAGATGACTGTCGCAGGTATGTAAGTAATAATCTCATAACCACTAGCATACATAGGCATTTAAAGGTTCTGGGGCAAGAATACCTCCACAAAAAACTCATATTCACACGGCCCAATCCTACTAATGTTACGTAAGTAAAAGAATACACTAAATTATAAAATAAAAAGAGGCTTCTAGTATTTCTCAAAAATTGCCGCGCTGGCCCTGTTCAAAGATTGGCCTTTCACGAGTGGCAACTGTATGAATATCAGGAGGCCTCCGAGTCCCAAAAATTTTAATTTTGTGTATCTTACATTTGGGCCTATACAAGTTGGGACTGAATATTATCACCAGAGCCCCTAGATACAAAAAGTATTAATTTGGTGTATATCACAAGTTAACCTTTCAAGAACTGTGTCAGGCGAGCCCCCAGAGCAGCTGCCTCACCTATGTATACGCCACATTCGCCACTGTACCTATCTTTTTAAGTGATACTTCTCTATTAACACAAGCATCAACTCTGATAAGGTATGCAAACAGAATGACTAAAAAGGTCTGTAATATTATAAGAAGATGGGAAATAAATGTTGTGTGTGAAATTGAGTTCGCAATAGCGGATAGAACGAACGAGGTAGGGCGCGTAAAAATATTCCTTGTAATGAAGAAAGGAAATGGGTTTTAGGAACTAGGTACACGCTTAGAAGGAACAATGGGGTGATAGGTATAAAAAAGCAAATACAAAAGATAGGAGGTTCTTATTTTATATTCTAGGTTGCCAATATCGGTAATTTGAGTTCCCAATTCGTAAGGAACTGTAGACTTTGTATTTGGACATCACACACATCTAATTTGA
>NW_013669090.1:95767-97856 GCF_000517525.1 Limulus polyphemus
CAAAATAGTTGTTCCGTTCAAAACACTTGTAAAATATGTGACAGATTTACTATCATATATCTGTTTTAGTATCGATGTTTATCTAAAATCTTCAGAACAATTATGAAAACTTTATAATTTTGTTTTGTTTTGGTCTGTTTCTTTTGAATTTTGCGCAAAGCTACACCAGGGCCCTAAATTAGCAGCAGGAAAGGAAATGGGTTTTAGGAACTAGGTACACGCTTAGAAGGAGCAATGGGGTGATAGGTATAAAAAAGCAAATAGAAAAGATAGGAGGTTCTTATTTTATCTTCTAGCTTGCCAAATCGGTAATTTGAGTTCGTAATTCGTAAGAAACTATAGACTTTATATTTGGACATCATAAACATCTAATTTGAACCAATGCTACATTCAACATATCACGTGACACACAAAAATCGATATTTAGGTGTGTTCTTATAATATTTACTTTTAAATTAAGAAATTAACTAATATATAATACTAAAATTGAATCATAGTCTACAATTTCATACCAAACGTATTGACATAAATTCATATAATAGTAGTTCAATAAAATTTTAAACGTAACTTAACAAACGCGATGACATGGCCTTTGACCCGTAACGATAGGGTTAATAAACAACCTCAGTGGTACTAAACTTAACTACGGATGCACGGGTAGTAAAATTTGGCCGAATACCGGGTCCGCGTACCCGGTCACTAAACTTCGGCCGGGGCCGGGTGTCAACCGAGACCGGAGTTTCCCCTCGCCCCCCCCCCTCAAAATAAACAACATACACAAAAATTAGAAACAAAACAAAACTGACGTTTATTACCTTTAACCGAATAATCACCAACAAAACATTCAAGCTTTATTTTCAACTTCTCAAATCCTAACCCCTGTTGTCCTCAAAAACCCCACCTTCTCCAGAAATCCACTTCTCAAGCAATGCCTGTTATTAACCCCTATTATTCTCTGAATCCCTGACTTTCAGCTGGCGGTCAGTCTTTGTTGTTCAGAACACGTTTTTATTTTAACTAAACCAATTATTGACTGTAACTTTCAGTATCGCGTAAGTTGCCACAAAGATTAAGGCTTTGATACCATTTTCAATTACCCGGATTCGGCTGTTTTTAATTTCGACACTCGGCTGGAGCCGAATATTACTGGAAAATCCAATATCTGGCCGGATGCCCGTTCATCCCTAAACTTAACCGATGGGGGAAAAAATACAAACTGAGAACTAGGTACACGGTGTGTACTCGCGTGTACCCCCATTTCCACCACTGCTTGTATTATTACATTTACTATAATGGATAGAAGGAATGATGTGGGGCTTTTAAAACCATTCCACAGTAATGTTTGAGGAGGACAACAAATTTGTGTCCCCCTCCCTGATATTTAAAAATAGTTGACACTCAAACGATCAGAGCAGTACATTTCTATTTAATTAAAGTTGTTAACCAGTGCTACTGAAACTGACTTCAGAAGCGAGATGCAGCGAGGCATGACGTGATTAGAAGGTAAGCCTTTTGTGTTTAAATAAAGCATTTAATAATATAGCAACCTGATGCTTTTCTCTACTTGTGCTCTGCCAATTAATTGTTGTTGCATATCTACCACGTGTTCTACACATGATATTCACGATGCACACCGCTGAATATTTAACAACATGCAAGCTTGTCACACCCGGCCAGTGTTGCCCCACCCCACCCAGTATTAACACCCTTTCTTCTTCACTTCCACCTGTAATATTAGATTAGCAATAACAGATAAAACGATTGTACCGGAAAATGTAGGATACTTGTAATATTGGGGTCACAACAACAGATAAAACGAATGTGTCGGGAAATGTAGGATAATTGTAATATTGTGGTCACAACAACAGATAAAACGAATGTGTCGGGAAATGTAGGATAATTGTAATATTGTGGTCACAACAACAGATAAAACGAATATGTCGGGAAATGTAGGATAATTGTAATATTGTGGTCACAACAACAGATAAAACGATTGTGTCGGGAAATGTAGGACAATTGTAATATTGTGGTCACAACAACAGATAAAACGATTGTGTCGGGAAATGTAGGACAATTGTAATATTGTGGT
>NW_013669090.1:98529-102887 GCF_000517525.1 Limulus polyphemus
TATTGTGGTCACAACAACAGATAAAGCGAATGTGACACTAAGTGTTGGACAATCGTAGCTCCCCCCCTCCCCCAGTGGCACAGTGGTGTGTATGCGGATTTACAACGCTAGAAATGGGGTTTCGATACCCGTAGTGGGCAGAGCACAAATAGCCCATTGTGTAGCTTTGTGCTTAATTACAAACAGACAATCGTAGTATTAGGTTTACGAAAATGGATGGAACAAATGTGACAGAATGTGTAACACATTACTTGGAATATTATATTCATAGTAAGAGATAGATCGAACGTGACAGAAACGTGTGAGAAATAATGCTTGTAATATGTGGTTTAAATGATGGTTTGAATGATATTGCTGATGTGTGAGGATCAGAACTTTCATCTATTTGGCAGATGTGAAATGTGAAATACAAAGAGATGGTAAGCTGTGATACTATACGTTAAAAACGTTTTTGTAGAAATATTCAGTACCTCTATACAGTATGAAAGATTGATTTTCTCTTTGTCTCGAGAATTTTTTTTAAAGAGAAACATTATAAACTACGGTTAACACTTAATGGAGCAAAAAAACTGAAATGATGATGGTGGCGTAAAGCTACCTAGACATGTAAAGTCTTTTAATTTTGGCAGTCTGCCAAATACAATGTTTATTGTACATTTTAAACGTTGGTTTTATTTTTAATCTTAAACTTAGTGGTGCTTTCTTAAAACATTTATAAACAGCTGTTAACACACACAATCTTACAACTTAGTAGTGCTTCCTTAAAACATTTATAAACAGCTGTTAACACACACAATCTTACTACTTAGTGGTGCTTCCTTAAACTGTTATAAACACCTGTTAACACACACAATCTTACTACTTAGAGGTGCTTCCTTAAACTGTTATAAACACCTGTTCACACACACAATCTTACTACTTAGTGGTGCTTCCTTAAAACATTTATAAACAGCTGTTAACACACACAATCTTACTACTTAGTAGTGCTTCCTTAAAACATTTATAAACAGCTGTTAACACACACAATCTTACTACTTAGAGGTGCTTCCTTAAACTGTTATAAACACCTATTAACACACACGATCTTACTACTCAGTGGTGGTTCCTTAAAACGTTTATCAACACATATTAACACACATAGTCTGTTTTTACATAATTACATTGCTAAAATCCGTGGTTCGATTACCTCCAGTGGACAGACCACAGAGAGCCCATTGTGCAGCTTTACGCTGAGAAACCAAACTATTTGGAATAATTATAATATTTTTACATACAAAATAATTTATATTTTATTAATAACATGAGAAGTAGTTGTTTCGTTTGACTTACAATACCTTCACAAACTTTTGGGGAACTCAGCAAAATAAGTACTCTAATTAGCCAAATCCCTTCTTGTCCTGCTGTATGCTAACGAGTTGGAAGTGTGCATACTGAATTACCAAATGTATAATAAACGGAGCTCCGTATGTATTTAAAATATTTTAATTGCGTGATTTTGTTAATGTGTGCCATTAGAACTGTATAATCAAAAATGTCATTTGAAAAACTTGGAACAATGTTTCTTCTCCAACTCAGCTCAGTTCAGGTCCGCTTCCTTTCCTCTCCTTTTAATGCTTTACGCATGTTTTTATTTGTGTGTGTGTGTGTGTTGTTGTTCTTTGTTGTTGTTCTTTGTATTTTGCGTTCGTGAAACAATAAACCAATAATAATAAAACCACACAATTTATAATGGTTTGAGTTACCTTGGTGTACAAAAAAGGAACTAATAAAGGAAAACGGCGAGTTATTTAATAGTTAATAAAGGCACCAAACATTGATTCATAAGTACGTTTTTATGTATGTAAACACTTTGCGTGACATTGAATACGTACTAGAACATCTATACGTAATTCAAGTCTTTAACCTTATAGCCAGAAAAAAAAAGAAGTTATTTCAATACAGCTAAATCACAAAGCAAATTGGTAATGTTTGTTTGTTCGTTGTGAAGCACAAAGCTACACAATGAGCTATCCGGTTTTTAGCGTTATAAGCCTTCAGATTTACCGCCGAGCCACTGAGGGGGAGTCAATTGATAATGTAAACTGGTGTTGTCTGAAGGATGTAATGAATTTCGAGACAAAAAAATCCTGATTTGAAAAATTCCGTTTTATTTCTACTTTGTAGATGGCAGCTCAGAAGTCCTGAAAATACCTGCAACTTTGACATTTTCTTATCTCTATCCGACTATCTTGTCATATGGCTATAATTAACACTCTTGTCTTTATCTGCTTTATTTCTGGAAATGTTTCATTTCGTATACCTTGTCACGAACTTTTTTTGGCTAAGCAATTCAGTATCGTTTTGTCAGCAGTTCAATGATCTACTTTAGAAGATTTGGTCATGTCTGTTTCAATACGTTTTCTGGGTTTATCCACTAAGCAGACTTACACAAAAGGAGTCAGAATGGTAAATAAAATTCGTGTTGACTTAGACTCTGCGACATCGCTAATGATACTTTTGTTCCGCCCAAAAATCGAAGATCCCACTTGAAAATTGTTTCTTTTGGTATTGTTGCTAGGTGATGATTCCTGCTGTCTAAGACTTATCCGTTGCAGTCAGCCAAACAGTCGGGTTTATTTCTCTGGAGATTCAAAGCAATGTAGTTAAAACAAACACTAGAAGGCAAAGAACAATGCTTTTTTTCTCTTAAATCTCAGGACGATTGCTAGATAGATGTTTGTTTTCCGCACGAACCTAAAATACTACAGGATTATTGGTAAAATTTGATCACTGTTAAAACAAAACCCATATGAACTTTTAAACCTACAATCACTATAGAGCTTATTGACTGAGTAGAATAAGTGTAACGAACATTAATAATGCCTTTCGGTGTTGAATATTAGTTTTGTTTCATTTTAAATATTCATTATGTGTTGAAATAATTTTATATAACGTGAGCGAAGTCTTCAAGTAACACTAGAGACGCCCCCAGTGGCACAGCGGTATGTCTGCGGACTTACAACGCTAGAATCCGGGTTTCGATACTCGTGGTAGGCAGAGCACAGAGAGCCTTTTGTGTTGCTTTGTGCTTGACTTCAAACAAAGAAAAAAAAACCAGCAGAGACGACGACTAACGCTTTTTATATGAAGTAATTAATACAAAAGACAAAAATGGACGAAGCGTCACTGTGTGAGACGGCAACTTCAGGAAACCTATTAATAGTTGTCTGTTGTGACATTGTTCTAAATTTAAACGTCTTATAAAAAGGCTATTGTATCCAGACAAGACTGGTATGTCCTAACTAAACTTAGTGACATCGTTGTCGATTTTTAAATTTACTCTTCTGTCATTTATATTCCTTTCACTCTTAATTCTTTCGTTTGTTTTGTTTTACTTTCAACACGTCGCCACCCCTCTATTCCTCAAGACCGTTTTTCGAAACCGTAACAGTTGCTAAAGATTAATCCGTTCAGCACCAGGATTCTTAGCTGATTTATATAACCAATGTTTTAGACGTTATTGCGCTCAGTACTTGAGTTATACATACTCGTATAGTGGGTAGCAATCAAGCTAGGTAACAAAAACTTAGGAAATGAACTCAGTCAGCACTTGATTAATTAGGTAACAATTAAAACAGGTAAAAAACTGCCAAACGTAAACCGCTCAGCGCTTAAATAATTAAGTAACAATTAAAATAGGCAACAAACACCTCGAATATTAAACCAGTAGTTAGCACTTGATTAATTAGGCAACAGTTAAAGCAGGTAACCAATGCCCTAGACATTAACCCACTCAACACTGAAGTAATTATGTAACAATTAAAACAGGTATAAAACGCCTTGGGAACTCAACATTTAAATAATTAGGTAACAGTCAAATCAGCTAACCAATGCCCTATTCGCTAACCCGCTCAGCGCTTGGGTAATTAGGTAGCAAACACCTTGAATATCAACCCGCTCAATATTGACAGTCAAACCAACTAAATATGCAATGTCCTAGACCAGCGTTTCTCAATCTTTTTAGTAACACGACCCACCTAAACTTCAAGAAATTTCATGCGGCCGACCTATATCAAGGCCCGTAGAAAATGATAGATGTATGACATACTGTTTCATAGTTGCTATGCTATATTCATGCGGTTGACATTAATCTATAGTTAGCAACTTGCGAGGTATTATGTAGTTTACATTATACTTTTGCTGTTTTGGAACATTTAAAAATTATATTATCACTAGCTGAGTTACCCGGCGTTGCACGGCGAAAATTTAGATTTGAAATGTATAGATCAGTATTTTTTCAGCAAATTATTCAGTAAGTAGACAAAAGCTTTGATGCGAGAAATAAAAAAGCATTTAATCAAACAAAGCTTTATTTGAAA